>NC_141353.1:17552494-17727494 GCF_057382095.1 Aulonocara sp. 'chitande type north' Nkhata Bay | reverse complement strand
ATAATAAACAGAGAACATATAAGGTCCCTGCTATTGTCAGCAGAAAGCTTGGTACTATACATCATTCTAATGGCATCCCAAATGGACAATGTCTGCCATTGTCTCTAAGCACCAAAGGCAAGAGCAGCCACCACCTCTTTATCTCTTTAACTACCCAAGCTGTGGAGAAATACATGTTGTGGTACCTCATAAGATCTAACCATCCACCACTATAAAATCCTGTCCATTGAAAAGATCTAATATTAGTCCTGTGCTGCCAGTTTAACTAGCTTGCTTCAGTGTTTGATGGGACCAGTGTGTGAGAAGCTGAGCAGTAAATCTTCCCTCTGTTCTGGAGCTCTTACCCACCTGCACCTATCCCACCGAAAAAAAAGTATGGATTTAAATCCAGATGTCGGCAAAGGGTTATACTTCATTCAGCATGTCAGATGCGGTATTACATTGCATAATGTGATGTAATACTGTATTGAATTGTATTGCATTTGACTGCAATTTGTACATGGACGTATCTGTGCACTGCACCCAACCAGTACACCATACATGTGCTTGTTGTAGACTGAAATTGTGGTGCACAGCCTGCCAAATGTTAATGTTTTTCTGTACTTGGAAATTCTGTGTTCCGTGGAGGATACTGAATGTTTAACAGTGGCAGTGAGCTAAAAGAGAAGCTTCCGCACCCCCAGAGAGATGTTTAAGCTTAAAAGTCTTTGTGTAGGTCTTTTCTGCTAGCCCTGCAAAAACCTATGCCATCAGTGAAAGTGAACTGTGCATTTAAAAATGTTTTATAAATGAAAGAAACCAGTGCTTTCCTGTTGTGCACTTTTGTCTCTTAAATAAACTAAGTGAGCTATTATTGGTCACCTGAATAGACAGTAATCACAATAACACGCAAGTATGCAAATATATCAAATTACCTACAAAACCAGATTATTTTGTCATAGCGATACCTTTGTGTTGATATGACAATGGGTGTCTTGTTATAGCTTGTAAATTTGGAGACTAATGAGAAACTATATGCTTCTCTTTATATTCAACATAATGAACACAGTGCTACTTTCAGAGTTACAGTTGACATAGTCAGTACTTCACACCCAACACTGACAACGATTTTTTTCATAGACCTCGGAAGATTAATTTGTGGGAGGAAAAACACTTACAAAAAAGTGATGTGGAAAAACAGGAATCAGCTACTTTTGCTTTAAGTGTGATTCGCATCATCCTAGATCCAGCCCTGCCACAGCTGTTAGCTTTCTAAATCATTTCTGGATGAAATAACTAGCGTAGCCCTAGTCAAACATAATGAAACTAACACTATGAAGCATTTCTGTTTGAATAGAAAGCCTCTGATTAACCATTTATATAATCGAACAATGTGACAAGTGACATATGAAGTTTATTTCATGTTTCAGGTTTCAGTGTGTTGACATTGTCACAGCGTGAATAGCATATTGAATATACATAGCACACGGTAGATGCTGTTTAATTCAGCATCTAACCATCGGCTGCCAGCGCCTGGTCCCTCATTACCCATCAGCCCATTTGCCAGCTGCCTCATCATTACCCATCTCCCCTGGCGGCCCCTGTCACTCAAAAGGCTTGGGAAAAGCTGGAAAGTCAATTAATGTGTGTTGCATGCAAGCATAACTGTCTGCCTGTCTGCTCGCCTGCATGTGCGTCTGTGGGAGCGAGAGAGAGAGAAATACAGCAAGAAGGTGGTTATGTATAGAGTTAATAGTGCCTGGGTGAATAGTGTGCAGTCAGTACTGAAGGTGAATGATTCATGTCCTTTGAGCCATATTTTTGAAAAATGTGACCAATAATTTAGACCCATGCCAAATGCTAGGTAATGTGCAGAGGAGAGAGAGAACAACATACGCTTGATATTACTTTTATTTTACATGTGGCACACAATGCTTTGCACTTGTCTTTGGATTATTATTTTTGGTTATTTGCTTTCCCCTGAGCCTAGCATGTTTTTGCTGTGTTTTCCTGTTCACTTGTTACTTTCCCCTTTGTTCTTCCCACCTGCCCGTGCCCATGTGTCTTGTGCCTGCATTTGGGTCATCTTTTGAATCAGTGCGTAGCTGCTGTCCTTTCAAACAGTCACATTAATTGTCCCTTACCTTCCAGTTTTCATGAACATTTTACATTTCTCAAAGGTAGTTTGTCTGTATGAATATAACCAAACACATTTTGTGGAATCCTAAATTCAATAAAAGAAACCTGATTTCGCACCAAGTTTTTGCATTTATTTGGTAGAAGTGTTTATGCAAGATTTCAACAAATGTACTGTAATCCCATTGCATCTGCATTCACAGGAATGCTGTGCTGCATACGAGCCAACCTTCAGTTGGCTGTAGGTTTCAGTGTTCTAGAAGGCAAAGCCTTCATTCTCCCGATAAGCAGTTTTTTGGTTTAGCAGAGCATAATAATAGTGAGAACAATCCTTTAATCCTCAGAATGAAAATTGGATTTTTATGTTAATCTGAATATTTCTTCTCATGTATAATTAAATCATCCCCTTTCATTTGCATCAGCATTAATCTGTAGTATCTAGACATTCCTGCGCTTGCTTTTGGACCTTCTATAGCCACATCAGGTGTAATCAAGTGAGTAGCGTGCTGAGTGGTGAGCGTGTCTTATCAGAGAAAAGTTTGCTGGCAAAAAGACTGCGCAGTGTTTCACTTTTTTTCCCTTGAAATGTATCTGAAATATTGACTGCAGAGGGACAAAAAAGCAAATTCCTAAGAACAACAGTACAGTACATTCAAGTCACAGATATTTTGTAACCAGATGTTTTTGCCAATTGGCTCCATTTATGAGTAGCTGGTGTACCTATTTCAAATTCAGTGGGAGGTGTAGCTTGAATTTCTCAGGTCTAATGTGTTGGGCTAGGATGAAGTGCGTGTGGGCAGTTGAGTGTTTACATCATCCGAAAATGTCAAAATGGATGATACTGAAGTAGAAGCAAATGAACAGATGATAAGAAATGTAGGGGTGAGAAAGGAAGGAGAGAAGAGAGAAAGAGAAAGTTTTTTTCAATGCCAGATGGAAGAGCAGTTGGCACCTCTCTCATTACTGTGGGGATAGATTTTCCTCTATCGCACCAACACACATACAATCACACAAACACACATGCACACACATGCAGAGCCACCTCCTGTCACTCGATACCACCTGCCCAGCACCTGGTCATCAAAGCAAGACCAAGGAGGGCTCTTATCTTTAGTTGAGGGAGAAAGAATTAGACCAGTGGAGAAGGCATAGAAGGGCACTAATGCCATATGCTTTCACTTTTGGTTCTTTATTAATGCCTTATTTGTCTGTGTCTAATTCATCAATTTACCTGAATCAGCTTTCTGTCATCTCATGCCATATTATATCTGCTTCTTTCTCTCTGTTGACGTCCAGACATGTGGATCTGTGTCACGCCCTCACAATCAAGGCAAGCGAGGCCTGTCGTGCCTGTGATAAATTAAATGTGACACAGATGGGTGGAGTAGTTTTCCCCTTTGATCCAAGCAGTGCAACAGAAGGACAGACCCTGACCAACACATGTCAGACAAAACTGTTGGGCACCACCAAAGATAGCTTTATGGTCCCATTGGATCTGAGCCAGGGGTTGAAACCACAGAGAGAGTTGGCCAGACACACACAGAATGGCACCACGGACAGAAACGAAACTGCAATTATTGAATTTGAGGCGTCACAAATTCTGTGGTGTATGGTAAAATGTGCGAGGGTGATACAATGCATGATTGTGTTGAAAGAGATGCACCAAGTTTTGAATAAATCATATCTGCAAGTGTGAACTTCTGTGTCTTAGCCTGTCAAGCTAGATCTCCTCACAAGCTAGTTGCAAGGTAACAGTGTGAGTCACAGCTGAAGAATGTGCAATCAAAATGCACTCAGCCTCATTTTCTGGCAGATATGTCACTCAAAAACGAGTAGGCAGCAGCACTGACTTGCTTTAGATTGAGAATTATCTGATGTACAGCAAAAAAGTGGATGTCGTTATTGGCGTTTGAGCTCAGAGTGTTCACATTCATTGACTCCCACAACCGTACCCGGGCAATCTGGGGTCTGAACTTGGTAGGAATGCGTTACATTTACTCCATTCTTTGTATTCAACATTCACTGTCTGCTCATCTGTCTACTGCCTGACTTCATTCAAACTCCTGTCAACTTCTGCGAGAAGTCAGACGAGATACGGCATTGAAGTCCAATACAAACTATGACGAGTACCACACAATACAATAACATACCATTGATCGGGATTGTGCAAGTTCCACTAAAATGCATTGACTGAAAACGACAGGTATACATAATACTGTGTCCAGTTTCCACATGCAGAGAAGTAGACCGTATGCATGCAAGGACAAAGACTTCTTTTGGCACTTGAGATTATGTATCCCCTAACCAAGCCCTTTTAGTCATAGGGCCCCAGTTTGCTACACCTGTGGTTATGTTAATGTTAGAAATACATTGTCATTTAAAATCACAGTTGTAATTGCCCCCATGGAGTGAATTCATTCACACCTGAATTTATTAACACTGGGATATTATGCAAACACGATTTCCTGACAGTCAGGAGAAAGTTTATCAGTGCTAAAATATTCTATTGATATCACATTGGCTGTTTTGATTGTAATCCATTACATAATATAAAAATGCACATGGCATAATGGCATACTCATGGCTATTTTTAACTATATCGACTTGAAATGTAATAGTTAATATGAGGTTGTGTGGAGGGTAAGAAAAATCATTTTGCTCCTGCCCCTATGTGTCTGTGTATAGTAGCCTATTAGAGCCTTGCTTTTAAGCATTGGTACTGCAGTACTTACACCAAACTGTCTTGAGTAGACCTAGGTCATGCTTGCAAATCTAATGAGAACAATGACCTTGTGTTTTCCATTTGGATGGGTGGTAAGTCAGTCTATCTCTGTTCCCCACAACCACAACCATCCCTCCCCCTATGGACATCCATCTTTAAGAATTTCCCCTTTTCTTCATTCTTCTTCTTCCTTTTATTTCCCTGGCCATGTTTAGGCCTCCCTTTGACTCTCCTTCTATCTCTTTTTGTCTCTCTCGCTCTCCTCGTCGTGTACTCCACTGGGCTCTGCACTGGCATCCTAAATACAATTACAGTCTACAGCTGAATGGAAAGGAAGGGTCCTCAGGGACCCCTAGAAACAGGAAATGGTCAGGAGGGTTGGACTGAGGAGGGAACGGCAAATCCCTAATTCAATTGGCTGAACCTTGGCAACAAGCCCCTGGCGACTCTTACTGTGGAATCAGTGGAATCAAACAATGCGGCTCAAACCACAAGAGAGATTTTCATCCACACTTGCAAACACACACACACACACATGCACACACACAAACTGACACAAATGCATCTCATTTCCTTGTTTTGTAGCTCTACGTTTCTTCTTTTCCTCTGTATAGTCTTATAATGCTTCATTTATACATACTCTATTTGAACAAAAATGTTACACCATACCTCTTAATCTTTCAATTCAGTTGTTTTCAGTCCCTCTGGCAAAGGTGTATAGATCAAGTACTTAGCCATATCTGCCTTTGCAAACATTTGTGAAAGAATGGGCCGTTCTAAATAGCTCAATGAATTTGAGTGTGGTGCTATAATAGGATGCCAGTGTTGTAACAAATCACTTCATGAAATTTCTTTCCTCCTAGATATTCCACAATCAGCTGTAAATGGTATTAATGCAAAGTGGAAGTGTTTAGGAACTACAGCCACCCAGATCACATAAAGTTACAGAGCGGGAGAGCTGAGTGCTGAAGCGCATAGTGAGTAAAAGTCGGCAACGCTCTGCTGACTCAATGGCTGCAGAGCCCCAAACCTCCTCTAGCACAAAAGCTGCAGCAGGACCTTCATGGCATGTAGCACCTTGATGCAACTCTTGTTGTGTTTTTGTGCAAAATAAATAAAATTCAGTGAATTGAATGAAATGGGGATAATGTGTAGGTGCCCCAGTACTTTTGTTCATATAGTGTAGGACAGTGCTTAATTTTCAATCACCAATATAATCACAACTCTAACGCTAGCTTAAAGGTTCAGAGTTAGCTTCTTTGACTTTTTGTAATCTCCCATCTTGCTGTAAACTCTATTGTTGACCAGTTATCATAACTGGGAAAGTGATCAATAGCTGCTCTATCTATCAACTCTGTTGACCTAGAGCCTAGCGTTTATGAGTAATTCATGATTGTAGAGGAACTGCACACTCACACATGTTCAATACACTCACAAATATAGACGAAGGGGAAAAAAATCAATCTGTAACAACGCTAATCCACACTGTGGGTGTCCATCAGCAACCTGGAGAGAAGACCAGTCACCGAGGCACATGCGCATAAGCATTAATAACTAATATCGCAAGGGAAAAAGGCAGAAGTGATTTTATGGAAATCACAGTTTTGAGACAATTTCAGGCTTACTGGCTGTGCTGAAGACTACTTTGAGCTCTGTAACCTCAAAACACATCATTTTAAAATGAGTACTTTGAATGTCTCCATCTCTAGTGCTTACTGAAAAAGTCCCTAATGCAGTCATAACTGCAGCCCTTTGTTAATGTCATATCATGTGACTGTAGCTGATGATCTGTGGAAAATAAACTGGAGTCATCAGTAAGCCCTTAAAAACATTTTCAAAAGACTAAAAGCATAGCAAGTTCTCCTGTATAACAAAGGATTTGTGTGCCTATTTTGAAACCTCTGTGTCAGATTTCATATAGTGGAAGACAGAAGTGTATATAAAAAATGTATATTGTCCAATTGAATAACTCACCATCAGATAGGAACGCATTGTGCTTTTTTGTAGCATAGAAACCCGCCGAGGGATTCCTCTTCTAACCATGGAAAAACAGGTGCACAGAAATAACTTGAAATATTTATTTATTTATTGCATCATGCTTTCTCGTCCTTCTCTCTCAGCTTTGCGTCTTCTGCTTCTTCCGCCTCTCTCTACCGCCTACTCCCTTAAGCCTCCGTTCTCAGATGCGGTTGCCTCTGTTGCTCTAATGCTTGTGTGAATAGTACTATTAGGCCCCAAAACCATACTGATAATTGGAACAAAGTGGGGGATCGATGCAGAGGACACACACATACACAACAATATAAACAATCACATTTCCACACAAACACATACTGGTGCTTTCGCAGACACACAGTGGACTGGAGCCCTGGAATCAATACAACTCAAAGGCAGGATTTTCCTCAGCATTTACAATGCATGCTCAAGACAAGCTACCGTTGAACATTTTGTGCAACAGAAACAACAACACTGTGTTATCATTATTATTTGATTTGTTTTTTGGGGGTATCCTACAGAACTATGCACTAAAATTTATGCAGACAGAAAACACACATTAAATAGTAAAAGCTTTTGCTCCCTCAAGGTTCGCAGGACTGAAATGCCTTGAATAGTTTCCTGGAGTCTGAGAATCATCTAATGTCAATATTTATGTATATATTAATGACAAAACGTGTCCATTCTTACAAATTCTAACTGTGGAAAAGCCTTGTGCTTCTTTGACGTTTTACTTACTTCAGCATACACATATACTTCTACATTACTCTTTTGAAATGTGCCGCTACAAACCAGTTTTCAATGGCACTGCTCTTGCTAAGACAGAAATAAATTCAAAAATCTCTATTTCTCTGTGGTGGAATGTCTGTCTTCATTAATGTGTGTGTGTGTGTGTGTGTGTGTGTGTGTGTGTGTGTGTGTGTGTGTGTGCGCGCACTTTCAGCATGCATGGATGCACACGGATGCATGTGTGTATTCCCCTAAATAAATGTCTTGTGTTTTATGGAGTTTTTCCTAGGGGAGGAAGGAGCAGCCAACTGAGACTAACAGGCAGGTCTAAGTGGAAGTGTGCTGATGTAGGAGGTTACTACATCCATTAAAACAGGAAAGATATTTAATCATGGCCTTCAGTTGTCCTTCTTTGAGGGCAACAGCATCATAAATGTCCCTGTTCTTTCTTCCACAGGTCGCTTGTTGCCCTTTAAGCAGTAAAAGTAGCAGAGATCTTTAAGATATTAAATCCCTTTAATGTCTTTAGATTATTTGGAGCCTAATGGGCTCTTGTTTGCATTCTTTTTTTGGTTTTGGTTAATTTGAGTTAAAATGTTTTTTTTGCTGTAGCCCAATCTAAGGTTCATTAGATTTTATTTCTTTTATATCTTGAACAGCAAGGACCTCGTGCAATATACATCCTTTTCTCTACACATGAAACAAACACAAAGCAACAAAAGAAAAGAAGAAATTACTGATCTCTGTTCAAAGATGGTCGCTCACAGTGAGCGACCATCTTTGAACAGAGGCGGGGGTTTACGACACCAACTCTCTGCCATCTATAATCCAGTTTTGAGATCCCTTCCCAGACGCCTTAACGCCCACTCACATCCTGGGCCATCTGACCTCAGGAATTCGCATGATAAGGTGGGGCCAGGTTTCACAATGAACACACCCGAAACTCTGGCTGATTGGGACCCACACCCAGTTTCACACCTTGGCTCAAGCGATTAGAGGATCGTCAAGGGGTCCTTTTGTCCCTCTGTGGGGGGTCACTCCCACTAGGTTTAAATTCAAATTCAAATTTTAAAATTTCGAATTGTGAGTACATTGTATACCAATAGAAACAAGAGTGTCACTGTCATATCTATATTTATATCTGGGACTCTCCACCATTTGACCTTAGAACTGAAGAAGCTTCTCGGATGAGAGGTGAAACGTCTTCAAGTAACTTAAAGAAGTCCAGACGCTTTTCTTTGCAAGCTCCTTTGACTTCAAGTTTACTTGTTGTTAAATTTTACAGTTGGGTTAAGGAATCAGAAAAAATATGACTAAGTGCATGTATTTTCTATTATTTTTAATATCTAGAAATCAACCTGTCCCACATGGTTAAAGGCGGCAAAAAGATTAAGTAAACAAGTGTTGAATATTCCTCCTATATCGATCTGATTAAACTGACACCCAGTTTTAAAATTACTGTCACATTAAAATTCCATATAGATAAAGGCCCATCGTTAGCCCATCACACAATGTCTACACTCACATACTCAAATTTGGCTTCATCCTTTTGCAAATAATGGAAAAATAACCATCATGAACTCTTTCCTGTCGTCTTACAGCTCATTTAGTCGAGGATTGACCAGACATGCGTGTTGCTCTGCCGTTTGTTTCCTTGGTATTTTTAAGTCATTTGACTGTTTACAAGACATTTTAGAGACGTGCAGGAAAATGTCAACAAAAATCAGACATTTATCCACATTAAATACACAATTTCCTGCCCATTTTCCACCATTCCTATTGACTTCAGATCATTAGTTCACCTTTCTCAGTTCTTGCAGCGCACCTGAGTTCAGCTGCAGCAGACAGCAATAAACACAGTAGATATTAAAGGGCCGTTAAAAAAAGATTTATTTGACTGCTACTTGACTGCTACTTAAAGCTTGAAGTTATGTGCTTGAGACAGACATTTACAGCAGTTATGATCTCCCATATGTGAGATAGAAACCAAGAACAAAGTAATGTAAGCTTAGTAGTTAACATTATTTGTTTCTTTATGTGCCTGTGCGCTTCAATTTCTGTCATACTGATACCTGAAGAGGCTTCCAACTTATCTATACATGTAAGGTGCTCCTCCTCTTTTCATACAATTACCCATCATATTATTACCATAGATATAAGGTGTCAGATCAATTACGTAAGATGTGCAGGGTGATAACAATGGCATCAACATGCGTATTTACAGATGTGCTTTGCTTACATGAGGCTGTCAGATTCAACCTTGATCAGCTTTTCTACACTAAAAGTATTGGGTGTGTCTTGAATTAATATATTTTTGTTAAAAATTAAAGATATACTTTGTATATAAATAAATATTAATGCAGTTGGTGCCTCTACGTAATGTTGCGGTTGACTAATCCAGTGTAACGTTATGTGGGTTTAAGTTAATACGACTAATAAAAATTAACAATTGACAAAACATAAAGTTCTCAAAGTTTGACGAAAATCTTCTCAGGAGTCATCACTGTCATCACAGAGAAAAAATAAAGAATAATGAAAATGAAAACCTGGAGTGAAGCTGTAATAAGTACTGAAACAGTAGTGAGGTTATCAATATCAACATTTTAAATCATGTCAAAACATAACAAACCATCTTTTCTTTATATGCTGTCATTTTTTTTGAGCTATTGCATGGTGAATGTAAACGAATAAACTAAAATCACAAGGAGACTCGATGTCTAAAAAAGCTAAAGTTTAACATCAAAATAACAATTATTAACCTTTTTATTTTTTATATTACAATAAAGAACATTTTTGTTATTATATTTATATTACATTTAGTTTACAATAATGAATAATAATGTCAATAACTGAGGAATGTGTTGTTTATAGTTATAAATATTGCGGTTAAGTTGCTGTAAGCAATACAGTGTTGAATGTCCAGGTATTCAGCTGTTCCACACTCTAGAAATACAACCACGAGGTCAGAAGAAAAAAGGCATAACTGCCGGTCACGTCAACAGCTCGCATTAGCTTTGGTTTCATTTTCTGAAGAATGGCAGTCTCAGTTCTTGGTATCAATATTACATGCCATGGAGCCTGTGCACTGTGAAGTGTAATGGTTATATAACACCATTAGAAACAAGTGTGAATAATTTTACTCAACAGGCTTGCCTATATGCCATATTTTCTCAGCTGAAATTTAGTTTTGCTCTGAGTATATCACCAGGAAAAGAATTTGGGAAAACATGGTGCTTTTTTTACAGACAGATTTAATCTGCAACACCGAGCGTAGACTCCTCTATATCAAATATAGCAACATCTGGTTGTAAACTTTACAAAACAAACAAGTCATCATCAGCAGTGCAAAAATCACAAATGACAGCTAAACCGCGCTGCTTCTTTATAAGAATTGAACAATTATGGCAGTTTTGGTACGGTTAAGTTAACCAGCTATGCTTTTTAAACACTACTTGTCCTAAAATTAACCTATCGGAAAACGTTTTATTTATATTTTCAGCAGATAGAGATGTGCGTAAAAAGCTACTGTATGTGTTTTTATAGAGAAGTGTCTTTCTAAGGTCATCTTGTCTGTGGTCTGTGGTGTCCTTGGCTGCTTGGCCACACCATCACAGTTTATTTGTCTTTAGGTAATTGAAAGATTACAGAGATTATCCCACAAACCCAACTCCTGCTTTTGGAAAACTTCTACCTCTCAACTCTCTCTCTTGCTCTCTTTATAGTTCATCAGTCAATCAACCACTAGACCGCTTTAAAAGTTTAAAAAAAGCATCTGTCTAAAGAGGATATTATTTATCAGTGCCTCTTTTTAACACCATAATCACTGTAATAGATTGTACATGTGTATTTTATGCAGATATTCGCATACATCTGTCTACGTGTGTCATTAAAGCCTGGCTGCACCACAAGTCAGGATAAATTTGAATTTTGGTCTATTTTATCCACTTAAAAGAAATACAAGACAATAACTGTAGAATTTAGACAATGCCTTCATGCATATATTGGAATAGATACAGTTCTTTTTTGATATGGTAAAAGATTTAGTGGGAGTAGTGTGAAATTTTGCACATAAGGTGTGAAACCTTGTAATTCAGTTCTCTAAACAATAAACTGAAGCATAACTTTTATTAGATCCTGAAAACAGTAATGAAGTTTGGCAAACTCACACCTAACTGAACAATCCAAACGCGACTCCATTGTGCTTTAGCAATAACCTTGTCATTTTCGTGATGGCTGATTTGCTACGGTTGACAGGTGGGATTGTACCAAGTGAGCGCTTACCTCAGAGGATGAAAACGTATTCATTCAGTAAACCTCTGTGGATTTATTTTAGACTTTATATATGCAGTGGCCTTTTTCTAGAGTTACCAACTGACAATCACAGGTTGCCACCCATCTATGAGAGCATGGCTATGTGTCAGGTAACTGACATTTGAATGGTCTACTCACTCACTGTGTGGTGTTGAGGTGTCAACACCTTTGTCTGGACTTGACAGAAAGTCAGCTCTGATGGATATGACATTGCAGCTCCTTGACATTATTGCTCCCATTGAGAGGTCTGTAGGAGGATACAGGATACAGAATCCCTCTTTCTTTCTCTGTTTCACATACACACTCAGACACATAGCCACGTGCATTCACACGCACACTTGCGTGACGTGACGGGCTCAAAGCCAAATCGCATAATCCTTCAATGATCCATCAAGTGTTTGAGCACCCATTGTGTCCTGACCATTAACTGGGCAAGGAGAGCATCTTTGAGATGGTAATGTTGCCGCTGTCATTTAGCACATGGCCAAGACAAAATGCCAACTGCTAATCAGCCATGTGTGTTAGAGGAAGGGAGAGCACAAGAGAGAGAGAGGAACATTAAGGCTTTTTATAAATTCACATAGGCATTCTTCCTCATTATTTGTGTGGAAAACCTATCACAATCCAGCCCCAGCAAATAATTGGGTTTTTGTTGGGAATCTCGTGGAATGCAGTGAATGCTTCGTATTTATATAAACTTTCCATCAGCCGTGAACAATTGCGCCCATTTGGCAAGAAGTGGACCACAATTAGTGGGTAACTACTGACAAGTTCCAGCCAAAGGTATAACTACAAGGAAGCTTGTTTGTATGTATTTTTTTTCTTTGTTCCTTACTCTTATCATATTATCTTGATTAATCTTTCAGGTCAGAATAATACTTTTTTGTAACCTAAGTTCATATCAGAATCTATGTAACATGTGAGAGCGAAAGTCAGAAAGTTTTACAGTAACAAACTGTTTGTTTTGGGGAGATTTCATAAATTTTGGATATTAAAATAATTTCCTTTAGTATCGTTCAAATACAGATCATATTATCTTTGAAACAATATGCAGTACCTGCACCCACTTTACTTGGAGCAGCACGTGCATGCCCACACAAATGTGCATCATGGTGCACTGGGATGTTTGGGCGCATTGTGTGGTACACTCTGATGTTGGGGGCGGACATTTAACAGATGGTGCCAGCTACCTCCCAGGATAGTAATGTTCAATTGTCTGTGTCCAATTTGCACCTTTGAAATGGGCGAAGAAGACAGAGAGAGAGGACAGTGAGAGAAATGGTACAAATGAAAGCAGGGTTTAAAAAGATACATGGAGTGTATATTTTTCTTTCTTTTTTATTATTTGTAACTTTTTTAATTATCACGTGAATTCTGTTCCTTCTTTTCCGAAGCTGCGTACACTTTAGCGTGCCTGTGTCCGCCTTCTTCTTCCCCCACCACCCCCTTAGTTACACAGCTCCCATGGACCTGTGCCTGCGGAGCGCTATAATAAGAGCATGTTGAGGTCAACTTTAATTTGATGGGGAAAAAAGCAAACAAGTCACCATTTTATTTATTTATTTAGTTCAATTGCCACACTCGGAAGGAATTAGTTCCAGTTCAATTTGTTCAAAATGACCCAGATGAGTTCAAATTTGTCTTTGGTAATTGAACACAGTTTTTCTTTTGTTCTTCTGTAAATATAAGCTGAGCCATGAAATGGAATTATTCATAGCTCCCAGCTTTGGTTGGAAGGTAATGGGTGAAGCAAGGTGTGTCAGCACCTGGATATTTATTTTCCTTATTGAGTTTGGGGCTTTTTAATCATCTTTTTTTGTACCATACAGCTTCCAGTGAATGAATAAATACTGGTAGTCATGTATCTAATGCCTGACTAAGTCGGAAGATATTAGGGAGAGAGTAAAATGCCTTTTTCCAAATACATATAAATACATTTAAAATGATAAATTTAACTGTTTGTCATGGGTTGTGTGTTTAACAAGTATATAGAAATGGAAAAGCATTGTCATGACTAAAGTAGACACTTTAGTCATGACTTTAGTCATGTCAGAAGCAGCTTGAATATGATACTACGTTCATATGGAAATGCATGCAATTTTAACATCCTAAAAATATATCTATTCTGAAGATGAGCCTATTTCAAAAATAAAGCTTGTCAGGTTTTATGTAAATTGCACTGCCTGGGGTTTAGCTCCTGTGGGGAGCGCTGCTTCGTTTACTACAGTAGCTTCATTAAAAACTGTTCCATTTCTCTGTCTCTCTGTCTTATGTGTGTTGATACATCTCATGTGTGCTTGCTCTGTCTTTGATTAATGTGAATCCACATCACCCACACTCACTCACTTGAGTTTTTCTTTAGAAACACCAGATGGATAATGGAAGTGTAATGAAATCTGTGGACTATACATACACACAGTCAAGGTTAGCCATTTTTACCTCTGTTTACCTCCCTCTGTTCTCTCCTACTCCACTCTTCTCCCTGCTGTCTTCTTTTCTAGTGGCCTGCCCAGGGATAGAAGAATACATGATGCATTTTTGACTACTTTTGGAGAAGGAAAAGACACTTAAAACCATTAAGGTCTCGATCTGGGTGTAGAAATAAGAGCAGGCAACTGGAATACAAAGGCGAGAACGCTAAAGTCACAGACTTGAAATATATCTTAGTCCTTTTTTTCTTTTCGTGATCCCGTCTTCACTCTCCGTTAGGCTTCTTCCCGCTGATTGCCATCATTAGAAAGGGCCATTTGCACTGCTGTATTCCACCCATGCACACGCATACACTGACTTTTGCTTTTAAACATGCAATGGTGTGCAAAGAACAAAAAATGTTTCTTCAGCTCACAAAATATTAACCGTCACACACATGTGCTCACACAAGCTGCAACATTCATTAGGTGTAATAGCCCTGCAGGACCGAAGCGTTCAGTCTCTCTTGTTAAGAATCTATTCTCTTCTGAACCTGCTGGAAAGCAACTGTAACACAATGCCCTAAATAGAATGGTATATAAAGGTGATGGTTTGAAAATATGAGGTAACAGCCTGGCTATGACTGACGCATTAACAATCACAGGGAGCTTGTGCTGTTTGATGCCAAATGGTCCCTTGAGGGTGAGGCTCACCGGTCAGCTCCCTACAGAGACGCAGTGAGCACTTTGCCAATTTACCATCATTCTACCCTTTGTAAGGCAACACAGCACAAACATGCCTTTGTTCACTGACCTTTGAATAATTCAGCTCGAGCAAAATGCTATGACACATTTTTGATCAAAGTCTCACTATCAAGGGGAGGAGGCATTTTCCAGACGCTATGTGTTCCTCTCCACTGAGGATAAAAGCTTCACTCCACAACACAATCACTAACAGTAAGGATAAAATGACAAAACAGAAGATCCCTCAGAAATGTAGGACTGTCCATTTGTTTAAAATAATGAGAGCACCTGACGCTGGATAAAGCATTACTCCCACGTAACTCTTTATCCTCTAGGGATTTCACCTCTGCGTGCGGTAAAAAATTGGAGCTTGAATTATCTGGAAGTTTTCCATGGAAATTTCCTGTCCCTTCACCCTTTGATAAATGGTTGCAGATTACAGGTTGGTGACCAGGCGTACAAATCCACTTCAAAGCTTTGTCTGGTGGAAGTCATTTGTTACCCCCAAGGCATCGATCACAATATAACCTCAACTTCTAAACAATTCATTTGAAGAAGCAGAGGAAACAGAAAGCACCTGCTGAGTTATAGGCTAGAGCTGGACTCTCCATCATCTAATGACAGTACCTGTTTGACAGACTGCATTTTTCTGCATATGCGAGCACATGTATGCATTTAGCTGTGTCTATCATCCTGTAGCAATATGTGTTTGACTTTTCTTGTTGCTGAGATTCATAATTTTGTTGCCGCCTTCGGAATTTTGCGGAAATTGAAATGTGCTTCTCGAGTTCAGGGGAATTTCTTTAAGGTTTTAAATGGCAAAACTAATGGGCTCTATGTGTGTGTGGGTGCGTATTTGCAAACACGTAGCTATATTTGCTTTCTGCACTCGAATATGATCCTGGTCAAGTCTGCACTTTTCTTTTATCTCTCTCTGCTGTTGGGACTGTCCGTACAGCACTAGACAAGCTCCCAGAAATATGATTGCTACTGCGCGCAGACTTGATAACAGATCAACATGTATAAATCACAACGCACAAAATCAATCAGTTCTCATTAAAAATAGTCCTGCCATTCTCAGAAGTTGCCACGCAGCATGGGATATGTCAATAGTGAGAGTAATAGTTTTAGAGACTGTCTGAATCCTGACAAACATTAACAAGAGATGCAAATTCTCAGTGGAAGGAACTTTACTCTTCCCATCATTTTTTTCCTACTGGCAACACATTAATTTATTGGAATATGCAATTGTAATTACAGTCACATCTATCTGGGCCTTAATGGTGAGGCAATGATTGCTAGCTGCTGGCTCTTAATTGCAGTTACACTGTAAGTCTACATGCAAGTGAGGCAGATGTCCTTTGTTAAAGTATATGCTGCACACTGTGCATTTGCATCTTATAAAAGACTCACATCACAGAGAGATGTTGTACTTTCAGTTATGAATTTATTTGGTTTGATTTATTTGGTTTTGCCTCATATGCATGCATTTGCTTCCACATTATTACTGCCAGTTTCTGGCTTGTTATTACACAGTTACAGACATTATTTAGCTATAACCACTGTTAAAAGGTCATTATTTGGATATTGATTTGGTAATTGAGTGACAAGAGTTGGCTATTTCCATGTTATTAGTGTCTTATTTCCACCTTATTTCCCCACTATTTGAACTGTAATAGAAAGTGCTGCTGGTTTATCTTCTTGTAAAAGGGGAAAATACAGCCTTTTTTTAAATATGTTTCAAAGTTGTAAATAAATTGATTATTTAGCAATGATTGTCACCAAAAGTATTACTGACGCTGTGCACAATAAATAATGTTTGGTTTTAGCCATGTTTCAAAGCCTTCTGATTCAAAGGCAAACTGTTTGAGTTAAAATATTTAAGAAAAACCTATTGTTTGCAGTCTGGCATGTCAGGTCTTTGATGTTTAATATCTCAGAAGTGTGCTCCATTCTGATTAAACCTGATAGTTCCAGGCCTATTATTTGTCTAACAGTTTTTTCAGTAAATGAAATAATGTTATATCAAACTACTCAAACCAAGGAATAAGATCACTAGAGATTTCTGCACAACACAAACTGCTTGATGTTTCTGATTAGTTCTGGAGGCAGAGCATTATATTTATGGTAGCGAGAATGCTTCATCTGAATTAAACCTTTACCATAAACCAAAGTATTTTTTTAGATTTACATAGGTTATATGTGTGCTTCCAAATGTGCAAGAGTGTGCAGTTGTAGTGAGCAGTGAATGTGTTGTTTTGTGTTGCTGTGTATGCTGTGACCTTTCCTATAGAACCGCTGTGAAGTCAAGTGACAGAGGAGCTGTATACCAAAATGTCCTGACATTAAAAACACGATGCCATGGCCACTGAATCCTTTTTCTAATATACTAACTCTAGATTGTGACCAGAGTGTGTGCATTTTTTTTATAACACAATAAAGTGTGGGGCTTTTTCGGTCTCACCTTCTGCACCACATCCACCACTGACAAAAGATTACTAAAGATGACTTTTCTCACTGTGTTGAATTTCTGTGCTAAAACTTGATCTAAATTAGTATTTGTTCAGTGATGAATCACAACATCTGTCAGCCAAGTTATTTCTAATTGCGTGGCAGATGTTTGTACAAAATCTTTATCACAGTTTTAACATAGTTGTCACGAACAAAGTGCTCAGCACCACAATAAAAAAATCAATGAGCCTCACTTTATGTGGGAAAAATTTGCAGTTGAACGAACATATTAATGATCTATTGAACGCCGGCGCGTGTCTCATTATTCTTTTTCATTTTTTTCATATATATTGACTGTACATGTTCCATTGCTTCTACTTCAGAAACGATCAGTATCATACAGTCAGTACTACTTCCTCTCTCAGTTATGCAGGTATCTAAAAGAGAAACATCAGGTGGATTTCTATTTTAAAAACAATTTAAAAATGATCTGAATGGAGCAAATAAAACTAGCTTAAATATTTGCAATGCAATCAGTATGGCATGTACTGTATGTTGCATCATGCCTCACAACTCTTCTTCTGTGTACAATTAAATATGTTGCAGCTGGCAACAAACTTTTACTATTTGGGTTTTTACTTGCCCATGTACTGTATTAGTGTAAATTAGCTAACGAAAGCACATCACAACTAAAGCAGTCACATCACAAAAGCTAGCAGGTGGTGTGATTAGGTGGAGACATACATTTAATAGGGAAGACAAACATCGTGATGTGAACGGGATCCAAATAAGAAGCACAGAATTACCAAAAGCTTAGACAAAAAGGGATGTCATTTTACTGGGTCACCTCTGTGCTCGACCTGTGCCAACACAGAAATGATGCCCAAAGAGGTGGCGGTCTATCATCAATAAGTAGTGGATCCCTTGAGTTATTTTCGTTCCACTTTGCCTCTAGGGCATGCAGAGTCACAATAACACAGCATATGTTCTTCAAAGAGGTAGAGAAAGAAAAACTACACCTTCTTAGATTTCTTAATATATTTTCAAAGATACCCAGGCTTTCACAAATTAAATTCTCAACCTCTATTAAATCCCCACTGCATACAGCACTGTGCAAAAAATTCTTGAGCTACTACTCATTTCTTTATATTTTGCTTCCAGTGAGTGAGACTTGAGCAATAGTCTTGGGCAATGGTTGTCCAGGCTTTCTGAAGGTCTTTGAAAGGGTTTTCTTTACATTTTCCTTTTTCATTAATTTTGAGTCCTTGTGAAATAGGTGAGAATACAGCAGATGGCTATCCCTAACCCTGGACTGAAAATCAGTGGAAACAGATCTTATCTGGAGTTTTTAGTTCAAACCATTATTAGTATGTGCAAAAGAGGTCAGGAGAGAGGTGCCTATATCCATCTGTAAAACACAGAGGAGGCTCTGTCATGGTTTGCTCTATTTCAGCCAGTGGTGTTAGGGATCTTGTCAAAAGAGATGGAATTCTGAGCACAGAAAAGGGCTGTCAGATTTTAATCTACCATGCATGTACCATCTGGAAAGAATCTGATTTGCCGCAGATTCATTTTTCAGCATGAAAGTGAACACACTGTCAGTGCAGAATACCTGGATAGAAATACACACAGTGGAACATTATCAGTTATGGACTGGCCTCCAAACTGTTTGGACCTCAACATTATTGAAGCAATAATGCTTCAACTATTCCTGAAGAGTCATGAAAGAAATCAACATATACTGATTAATAAAAGTAATAAAGCCAATATTGATAGTAAAGCTTGTTAGATTTGTAAAAGCTTATATACTGTATTTTCATATATGTTTGTATGTGTTTCAATAAATTGCTCCGCCTATTTCACATGTTCCTGCCAAAATACAAAGTTCATTCCTTCAGATTGCTGCCTTGCAGATAAAAGTGTTTAAAAAACACATTTTTTTAAAGTAATGTACTGAACTGTACTGTACGTACAAGGGTTGGTCACTGTGCTGGCAAACAGAATGTACGCAACTAAACAGAAGCTCTCGGGGCCAGGTTGTCTGGTGCCATTCACACATGGTCTGGTGATGGTGATTCATAATTTTTTTTTGCAATTTCAGAAAAAAACAAATCTGGAAGGCATTCAATCTGGGACCATAAACACCGCTACAGATCATCATCTAAAGATGGAGCAAGTGTTATGAAGAGCATGTACGTGTCATTAACATGTGTGCCTCGTGTGCCCATCTTTGTCTCTGTTTTATTGGCATTCGGTTTATGAGCGCATGATTCAACCGCAGACAGAGTATGTATGTGTAATTGTGTTAAGGAGTGGAAATCAAATATGCTAGATTAAATGACAGAACAAACAGATGTGTGTCTCTCTGTAATGGAAGAAAACATGGGTGTGGTAGACAGATCTAATAAAGCAGGCAGTATGGTGGCAATAAGCTGAGTTAAGTAACCTTGATTCCATCTATTAACACTGTTTACCATATCCTTTATTACAAAGAGATGAATCGCAGCCCTTAGCTAAAGCAGTGCTAAATCAAATAGGATTTAAATGCATTTGCTGCTAACTCAAATGAGATTCAAATGCATTCACTTGATCGCTATTTTGAAGCTGATTATTTAGCTTTGAATAAAAACAGCCGCGAATGTGTGTAGGGCCCTCTATGAATATGTCACAGTGTACATGTTTTTTACGCTCTCATGAGTATGTGACGATTGATCGTTCTATGTACAGCCAAGTCATAAGGTGACAAAGAGTGTGTTAAGGTTTTACAGCAATCTGCTCACCGGTGGAATATTGGTTGGATTCCAAAGGGCCGGGAGTACATCAGACATATGGCAAAACAGCTGCTGCTGTACGAAAGATAAGCTAAACTCTCCATCATGCCATGTGACACCTCAGAGAGCCTCGCTGCACACATCGATCTCCATAGGCTTTTTACTGCTTGTCAAACTCTGAATATATCTGCCACTGTGAAAAAAGGTAGCCTGAGGGGATAGGCAATGCAGAAGGGCAGAGTAAGACGCAGGCAAGGAAAGGGTTAATCAGGAGGCAGAATAATTTGAAAAGAGAGGTGATACAAACTCCTGAATGTGCATATGTTGAAGGAAGACGAATGTAGACAGAAAAGAGAAGGAAAACAGGAAGGATGTTGTATTGCAACATCCTTCCTCACGTCCTCCCAGGAGACTTATACCCCGAGGGAATACTGTGATCACTGCTATGTATGTGTGCATGTACATGCCTGCGTGTGTGTGTGTGTGTCACAGTAGGTGGTTTCAGTATGAACTATCACACAGTTTATTCATGACAGCTCCCTGCTGATGGATACAGAGACACCGAACAACCTGCTTGCACCTCAGTACTTTCCTGTGTCACCAACATGCAGTCACTCACTTTTAATTTTCTTAGATAAAATGTCATTGTTTGCACATTGCTTAGACAAAGATCCTGCTTTAGATAATACTTGGAAAGAGTGATGGCATGCATGTGCATCCATCTGTTCATATTACAGTTATATTTACACAGTTTGAAAAAAAAAAAACCCACCAAATGTCTTAAGACGTGATGTGTTAATGACTGTCTTTTGTAATAGTATATAACATGTATCCAAGAAGCATGAAGTTCATTTAATGCAGATTACTTTCACCCTGCAGGACAGACCCCATTTTTACTACGCACTGTTATTTGTGCACGCAAGATGCCATGAAATGAAGTTAAAGCTGAAGTGACATGGGTGGCAGACAAGTTCCAAATTAAAGCAGTTGAGACTCGATACAGACAGTGTTATTATCTTATGGCTATCATGCCTAGTTACACATTCAGCAGAGACACAGAAGCATACTGGAGTTCTAACAAGTCTGAAACCGTGGCCAAACCCTAATTCAGACAAACCGAGAGGATTTACGTGATAGAAACACATCAGAAGGGCAGTGTAACAAAATAAGGGAAGGGCTGCTTAATTGCTTCAGCTAACTGCACGGATACCACTGGTATGCTAGCTAAGCTTTGTGGTGAAAAATACTTTAACGGGTGTCTGTTTAGCAATTCTTTATTAAAGGCTTGTTTTGTGTTGGGGTAAACAACGTGTGTGTATATATATAAGTAATAGTAATTGCATTATTTAATGGTTTTCTAATTAGATTGTGTTCATTATGCTCGTAGTCATGTAGAACTGTTAATCCCCAGTCCAGTTAGTGTTGGGTCTGGTGAAATCTATAATGCAAGTTTTCAGGCATAACTTGAGCTTAAAGACTGCCGAATAATGCAGTCTGTTTTTCAGTCATGATCCAATCTTGATTAGGTAATCATGAATATAATATTGTAATATTTATAGTTAAGCCCCATCCGCATCCATAAAAGGGACTTTAGACATACACACATAAATACTAGTTACTGATGTGGTAAAATTGTTGTCTTTCCCATTCATTTTCCCTCTCCATTTCATTTCCAGGTCAGTACACACTGTGCTTTACTCCCATTTATAGTGGCTTCAAAGTTGAGGTTAATTAAACATGGTAACTCCCTGTTTCTCACCACTAACAATTATTTTGTCACCAAATTTTTATTGACATTCCATTAGCATCACTGTTTGTGCCCTCTCGAATATCCATTTCTGCTGCAGCCTCGGTTTGGTCCATCGACTAAAAGTGCTGGTAAAGAAATATTCATAAATAAAGTGGTGTGTTGATGTGCTGAAGTGAACTCTCTTCTGAACATGAAACAATGGAAAAAGAAGCGCTTTTGTGTGGACAGTATACACAAACAGCCAAACTTAATCCAATTCAGGTGTTACATCCTTATCTCTCTCTAGTGGATTCTCTCCAATCAGTATGAAGTATTGAGAGCGTGTAATAGGTGGCCATTGTGTAATCAACTGGGGATACTATGCTCACTCCATGGTAAAATGGGGGAATGAGAGAACGGGATGAAAAGCGTTTTATGCAATTTCAGCTTGACTTACAGAACTGTTGTGTCGGTTGCCTGGTAACTGTAAACCTGAGACGCAAGTGTGGAGATGCTAGTGAACAAGTCTCCCTCCATTTCTTTTTTTTCTCTTTTCTTAGCAGCTTGTCCTTTATGTCTCCCTATCAGCCGTATACGCTGTATATTCCTCCTTTGTTATGAGTGAAAAGTAGAAAGATCACAGAGGCAAAGTTGTGACAGGGAACTCATACTTTGACAGCAGGCATGAAAAGCAGGGATATAGAGAGGTCAGACACGGCTAAAGGAATATTTCACAAAGCCTTCAGTCTCATGTAGAAAGCAGCCCTGGTAGACATGTAACATCCACTGCCCTTTTGTCTGTTGGGCCCTCTCCCTCTTGACCGGTGACACAACAACAAGGTGTAAAAATTTCAAGTGTCTGTGTGTGTCTGCGTCCATTTGCCTGATGAATATGACATATATGTTTCTTTTGTAGCACTTTTTCTTGCATTTTCTTTTGTCTTTCATATTCTCACTTCCCCACGCTACCTTGCATCTTGGCAAGTTGTGAAATAGTACTAACAAAGCGTAATCATCTCTGTCAGCCACTGAAAATTGGCTATCAGGATTTAATGGCCCTCAAATATAAACAAAAGTGAGAGTCAAGCGAGTGTACGGACTGTTTAGCAGCTGGTTTGTATCTCCGGGCCCGAATTCAAGGATTACTTTTTGCTCCCTTTCTGATAGTGAATTAAAAATTCTGTATGAAATTTCCATATTTGTCATTGACAGAGAGCGCAGTTTATTAATCTGTAATCGAAAAGAAACCACAATAATTTTCATAACCTGCAGACTCGGCACCGGCAGTGAGATTCTCTTTGTTCTCCCTCTCCCTCATTCTTTTTCAGGCCCTGTCTCTTAGAGCTGTACACGTTTTCAGGCTCACTGGAGGCATTCCAATAGATCCATCAATTTGGCAAAGCAGTGTGTGTGAAGCATAAGAGTCATTCCCTCAGGATACACACGCAAATACACAGACACACACACGCACACTAATAGACAATCTATGTTGTTTATTTGCCTCTCCTCTGTGTTTTTACCCGCAGGATGTCTTAGAGGTGATGCTCATGTGTTGGTTAGGTCCTCTATGTTGTTATTCCCTTTGTTTTTCATACATGGCTTTGCTGGCCTGTACTGAATAAGCTGCTAATTGAATACTCCCATAGTGTGCCATACACTGGTTTGGACACCATCCCTGTATGTCCTTTACTTCGCTGATTACAGCGCTGTCAGTCACAGGATTAGGGATGGGTATTGATAAGATTTTCACGATTACGATTCCATTTTCGATTCTGTTTAACGATTCGATTCTTTATCGATTCTTTTTAAAAAAAGAGAACACTAAGGTCGATTAGCTTAGAACTTTGTTTTATATCTTCTCTTTGAACAAGATAGAAATTTAGGAGTAACATGGCCTTACAAACCCAACAGTGACATCTTAAGAGATCCACAGCCTACGGCTCTTCAATGGGGTGTCACAGGGTCCCCAGGAAAAAAATAAATAAAAGAAATATTCTTCTGTAGCAATAACAAAGTATAACATAAATTATTCTGTAGCAATTACACAAGAATATCCAGTAATGTCCCTGCCTACAATTAAACACATTCACATACCGAATGTCGGGGGCATCTGCTGTGGCAAATGGGTGCAAGGCTTTGACCACAAACTTAGTCACTGCTCGGTGACATCCGTCTATCCTGGCCTGAAAGGAGACGCTACCGGTAGACTGCAGCGACAACTGCCAGCATCTGAGCCAGACTCTGTCTGTCTCTCTCATCATGGTCACCTAAATGCACAGTAATGGCAGGTTTTGTAATAAGGCAGATCGCGCTAACATAATATGCACTGTTAGTTGATTATTTACCTGCCGTATTAAGGGGAGAGGACGTGCAAACGTTAACACTGCTGCTGGGTTGAGATTCACGAGTCCGGAGTGGAATTAAAAACACGACATTCATTTAAGGTCATCACGTGTTTTGTGAGCAAATGCGTTTGCATATTCGTAGTGTTTCCTCCCTTAAATGAAATATCTACTTTGCAAGTATTGCAAGTTGCCCTGTTGTCATCCGTTCTCGTAAAGTATAACCAAACTTTTGAGCGTTTGAGCTGCTTAGGCGCCGTGTTTCCTGCCAGGTAAATGACGCTCCGCAACGTGGTGACGTCATTCGGACTGGAATCGATAAGGGAATCGTTTGCAAAAATGGCAAACAATTCCAAGGAATTGAAACAGTGGAAACCGGTTCTCAACAAGAACCGGTTTTCGATACCCATCCCTACACAGGATGATGTGATGGTTCACCGGTGTCGGAATGTGTCACTGCATCCAAACATATAAATCATTACTATGAAACAAAATCTTTATTTTCTACCCAAAGTCAAATGACGCACGGCAGCACAAATCCACAACATGACACGTACAGTATTGCGCAAACCCATATACTGTAGGTCTGGCAGTTAAAAAACCAAAAGCACTCTTGCATGATCCACATGATGTGTCTCGACTAATTAAAAGGTGTCACACTCTAAGGTCTCAATTTGCTGATGAGCTAAATCAGGACATTCTCTTTCAGGGTTGACTGATCTGTGCGGGTGGGGGTTCAGCACTTGTGACTGACATCCGAGATAAAGACAATGCTGTTTCTGCACATATGCGACAGATGCAGACACGCTGTTCTTCCTACAGTTATCTAATCAGTTGTTCTGTCTTCTTTCTTTGTTCTTTTTCCTCTGTATTCTGACATCTGCCTCTCTTGCTGTCCGTCCAACCCCACTTGCCTACTTGGGGACTTCAGTGATGGCTTCAAAAGGCAAAGTTCGAGGTGAGTGGTGGCTGCTGCTGCTGCTTTTCCCGCTGTGCCTCAAACTCAACCTGACAAACCAATATCAGAAAAGAGACTTAACCTTTTATTTTAAAAAATTAATGGACGGATATTTTAATCTATTTGCTTCTATTCTTTTGTGTGCGTGTGTGTCTGTGCTGTTGTTCCCTGACTATTTTGAGAATAGTCATATTTGTGTATTTGGATGAAATGTGTTTTTTGTTTTTTTCATTTCGGATTTCTATTACAGGGTTTTGCCATAGTGGGATTTATCACTATCCCAACACTGAAAAATAATGTGGAAAAACTAATTTGTTTGAGAATAAAATTAGACAGTTTGTTTCAACATAGATTTTTAGATTTGTAAATTAGTACTAGGGAAAAGGAAATCATTTAGGTATGTATATAGTGCAAAGACAACCCAAGGTCATGCAATTATTAATCAGCTATTTAACTGTGTGATAATGTCCTTTGCCATTGCTTTTATTGGAAAGGTGGCAGTACATTAAAGAGATCCAAATCTTCTCCATCATCTTCTGTGTCTCCGCTATGGCAGCGAGAACGGATTATAGATCAAAAAGTGAGTCAGAGAGGAGAAGCAAAGTGTTTATTTGAGAGCAGATAACCTGATTTCATTCTGCGTGCCTCAGCAAATATGCTTCTCAAAGACTAAGAATTTATTCAACCGTGGTTATAATCCCTTTCTGTTTAGTTACCATCTTTGGCTAATGATTACACACACACACACACAACAGTCACTTCCTAAGCAGAGATGTGATCATAATTCAGATGAAAGGATTGGTATCAGCTAAGGTTGGCATACCTAATAAAAACACTCAAACTGTATCAAAGCATATTTGGCAGAAATGAAGCTCCTTTTTTTTTTAAATTTTATAGATGTTTCGCAGTGATTATGCAATAAATACATTTCTTCAAGAATCATAATCTGAGCCAAACTTTTAAATTAAAGTGGCAGAACTCGAAAGTGTTTGGCTTTTATATAACTCAGGTTATTATGATGAGATCGCTTTGGAGCTCAGTCCCAAATTCATCGTGCAGCATGACTGTGACAACAATAGGGCAGTCAGAACCAGAAAGAACAATCCTCGACAACAAGAAGAACATGGCTCCCGCAGCAGATGGCATGAGCCCTGATCGCAAATTCATGGAGTCAGTATGGAATAAAATGAATAAACAGAGGCAATCAAGACAGAGGAAATATGGCAAGTTGCTCATTATTTTAAATAAAATAGCAAAACAGCTCAGTTGAACAGCTTTTATCTTAATCGAGAAGCCTCCTGTAGAAAAGTAACATTTTATAGAATTATTTCTGTGCTCAGAGCTCGTACGGACCTTCTGCACAGGTCCTTCCAGTGTTTGTTTCCTTATGGCGCATCTTAACATGCAATGCTAAAAAGCTGTATATTACTAACCCAGTCAGAATGTAATTTCAAGTGAAGGAAGCAACACTTGTTGTTCTCAGAGTTTGCCTGCTGCCGAATGGTAGATTTGGTATAATCCTCATGTTAAAACCCTGTCAGCGCCTTACGTCCTCCTTCCCTGCTATCCTCAGCTGCAGTGATAGTAGTCACAGGATCAACATCACATTCCCCCTCAACACTTCGCTACAGTTTTTTCTCATTTTCCCGCTGCGTCTGAATGCATAATGAATTTAGACCACCTCTTTCCTGATCAGCATCCAGCTGCGTGTGTTTAACTGTATCATCTCTGTCTCACTCACTCTTGATTCAATCCTCTCTTTAAAGGCTACCCTAACCTGACTATCATCCTTTTCCATCTTACCGCAGCAGTATAGGAAATCCATTGCACTCTTTAATAGGGGGAACAGAAGATGTGTAGATCAGAGTCGAGCACATGTCTCCGGCCTGCCTCTCTTACCCTTATAATGAGGCTACTGGTAGGAAAACATAACAAGCCAGATAAGATTCATGCTGATCAGTGGGTGGATAAAGGCTTAGCTCACCTCAAAGTATCGGTTCATCGGTATGTGTGCAACTGAAGGACTGAGTGGATGGTTAAGGGTGCCTTTATTCTTTTGTAAATGTGTATATATAGCATCGCCAATTACTGCATACAGCATGTAAGATTAATTCAAAGATGTTTTTTTTTTCTGTTCTTCTACTTTTTTCTTTTTTTTAAGTTGTGGAAGTTTACATCGCAGTTATATTTCACAGTCAGCATTGCAAATGAGCTAAAAAACAGCACAAAAATAAATATATGGCACTTGTATGTGCACAAGTGACACAATTTCTAACTAAATTTAATTAGTGTTTTTTTAAACTTTACAAAATCATTATTTAGAGTGAGTCTTGTACATGCTTCACTTGCACCGTAACCATACACAACACAACACATAAATCGATTGGCCAAAATATTTACAAAGGGCTGCTGATAAAATACTCAAGTAGTCACTGATAAAATACTGTCTATATATTATGTAGATGGCATGTGGGTCTCCTCACTAATTCCTAGTAGCGCTGCAGTGGTGGTGTTTCTACAGAGTCACATGTGAGAAAACATCTGAGAATAATTCAGTGTGATCAAATGAACGTTTATTTTCTGCTCAAATGTTAAAGCTATTAGCTGCATATTGTAAATACACAATCATAACATCTTTTAATAAGTTTCACTCAATTTTCCTAATTTTCCTTCCCAGCATCCCAAAGCAGCAATTTTGGCCTAGTGGCCAAACCGCATTACTATAACATCTGTATTCATCAAGTGATGCACACTGGCCCAAAAGCATTTATTCAGTCAATGGAAAAAGAGTCAATGCGAAACTCAGTGTTAGAAACTCTGCAAAAGGCCTCTTCTCATTATAGAAAAGGCTCACTCTAAGACATAAAAGATGCGCTGTTAACATCTGGTACTACATAGCAAGGTCTCTCTCAGAAGCTGTGTCGAAGCTGTTTTTTGACTGATTTTTTATCTTATATCTATTTAAAGATAATCTTGCCCCGAGCTTTTGGAAGCACAAAACTGTGAAGTTTAGTAAGTTTGCTGCAAGCCACAGGTTGACACCCGTTTTCTGCTTTTCCATACATTTCTGTACACAACTACTGCAACTCAAAGAATACAAAGTCACAAGCAGCTCTTGTTTGCAGCCTACTCATGATGTACAATGAGTTGTTCACTTAGATGAAGAAAATTGTAACTTGAAAAATATGCATACCATCAGGAAAGTTGTGATAAGGATTTTTGCAAGCATAAATTATAGCACACATGGGAAATTTAGTGTGGATCCAGGCTTGCAGATCGTCTCAATCAACCCCTGAAAGTCCAAAAAGGAAAACCTGTAAAAGCTGGAACCTCAGCACGGTGCATGCTTATGCCACTGGAGGCACACGCACATTTTTAAAATATATATCAGAAAGCTGTTTTCCTATAGACTTCTACAGGACCGGAAGTCTTTTTGCAGCCACAACTATAACCTTCTGATGGACTGAAACTTTTTAGGCACTTCCATATACTCTGATATTATTAAAATGTAATATAGCTACACATGTGAAACTGTTTCATTTATGTCACCTGCCTAAATTCATGGATTTCAGCATATTTCTTCTCTTTGTATGTCCCGTTTCTGTTTGTGTGCAACCCCCTGCTTGTTGTCCACCCCTCCTATAGTGATACGTCCATTTTACTGCATTAAAACAAGTCGAAAATTATTACAGTGACACCCTGAACTCTGATATTGCCCTACAACAATAAAACTGAGTTGACTTAATTTAAGTTATTTTGGGGGATTTTAAAATTCAATAAAAATAAATGCTAATTGTTATCAGCAAACTCATTCTTGTTCAACATAACACAAGGTAAGTTTTAAAGGGATATAGTATACCAGGAAATTTAATATAACAAAGTTGCTAAAACAGACAAAAAAAACCCCCAAAAAACAAGCAAAAGACAATAAAAAAAAAAACATATATAACATACATAAAACCTCAAAGAACAAAGAAAACTTTTGAATCTGATCTGTAGCAGGATTGATAAGGAGGAAGTGCACTTGTTAAATTTTGTATTTACATTTATTTAAAGTATCTATCTAGCTTGCTTTCCTAATCTTTTGAGACAGACGGCTCTCAAAGTTTAGGAGCATTAACGACGAAAACTGCATCCCCAGACGAAAAAACATTGGATGTCTGTGAAAAATATTGGCTGTCTTCCAGTTTGGCAGTAGAGGATCCAAGAGTACAAGGGCTAGATTTACTAACAGTCTGCGCCAGCGCAAAACCCTCTTTTGGCATTAAAAGAGCAACGACTGGGATTTACTGAAGAGGCACAGTGTCAGTTTTGCAACTGACAGGTGTGGATCGAGGTATTTTTGCAGCTGGAATTATTGCCTATATATTTCTAAGAGTTTCCCTCTCAGGCCTCAAACTGTTTTGGTTCTACAGAAAAAGTGTGAATGTGTAACTACAGCAGTGCATGGTGTGCTGCCTGACAAGGTTGGCAAGTGGTAGCATGTATAATGAGGAAAGTAATGGACCAAGGCACCTGCCCTGTGCAACACCACAGGAAATGAGGGCAGTCTCTGTGGTATTATGTGCTCTACTAAATGAAGATGTGATAGTGGCCTGTCTCTACTCAGTATTCTAGTATCTGAGTTCTAACTCTTCTTCAAAAGAGGCTGTACTACAAGTGTTTTGACAGTGGATTTAAAAACTCAAATAAAAAATTCAGTTAGTGCATTTCACAATAATAATAACTGGATTAAGTTATGAGATTTAAGGTTTTCAAATAGTGTGAAACAGACGGGAAAGTTTGATCAAATTTGGAGGTTTTATGCAAGGTAAGACTGTATGGAAACCTTACGTCCATGGGGATGCACTCTTCTCCACGTGTCAAAAATGTTAACTTCCCATCTATCCTTCCTCTCCTCAACCACCACGACATAATCTGAACTGTTGATTTGTAAGACCGGTAATCGTCAATTGGAGTGATTTCAGTGAAAATGAAAAACATGTAACTTTTACTGCAGCTAGTATCAGCCCTGTCATTGTGACTGACTCATAGCTGTGGCAAAAGTGCTTTGTGGCAAAGTAAGTCTGACACCAACCAAATGATGAGAGCTGTTTCTTTTTTTCTTTCTTTTTTTTTAAATTAGTACTTTCTGCCCACTGAATCTTGCAGGTCCCCCTGGGGTGACAAGCATTTCCCCAGATCCTTCTTAAATGAACAGAATCTGTCAACACATCACTACACATTAGAAAATCACACTGTGTCATGTTGATTTGGGGAATTTGGGGATTTTTGGTGGCAGCAGTGATTAGTTTGATTTCCCTCATGAATGCCACCCTAGCCTGCGATTATCCTGCTCTCACCCTGTATGAAAGCATAAGAGATGAAATCCTTCCTGTGATAAAAAAAGAAGATGAAGTCAAGTACACTCTTCCTCCACATCATTTTGCAAGAAAACACAATAAATTTGATTTCCCTGCCCTTATGCTTTTATGATATTTAATTTGAATGACCTACTAAGCCAGTAAACGTGTGGATGCCTGCTAATATTGCTTGGCCTTATATTCAAGAAGAAATCTAGCCAAAGCTTTGCCTTCATGGCCTTATAAAGTGAATAATTCAATAGATGAAGCTGTGATCTTGCTATTTTGAAAAACACTAAAGTGAAGATAAAATTCGGTGGATATTGCACCTATTACTATTACATCTAAAGCACACAGCAGTATGTATAGCACAAAGAGGGTACACAAAGATATGTATTTAATAGTACCTGCTTATATTTTATGTATAAATCAGGACTGCATAATTTTTGAATGTTTCCAAAGTTTCTACTTGACAGTTCAGAGAATTTAGCTGTGCAAGAACTGGCTCTTTCATGGCTAGAAGGAAACATTTAAGATATTGTTCCTTTGTTTCTGCTCTCGCCTCAGTTGTTTCCTTTTTTCTCCTTTCTTTTTTGCATGTCAAAATATGTGCTTATATCCTTTCCTAATTGTCTTTTGCTCTCAGCTTCATCTTCTTCTTCTTCTTGCTTGTTTGCTTTTGCTAGCTGGAAGAAAGCACTGTATGAAGTATTTATGAAGGCCTGGTTTACCTCCGTCATAAAACTGTGAGATGTCTGACCTTGGCTCAGAAAGGATAGTGAGATCCCTGGCCATTCTGGACTGAGCAAGCTTGAACTCAGGCAGCTAACATGCTGAGAATGGGCAGAGGTTTATATCTCTGCCCTTTAAATTGATGTGGCTGAATCAAGGGCAGAAAATACTGGGCAAATGGTAGAAGTGTCTGGAAACATGTCTGGTCACCAATTTGAATTTGGGTTGTGGGCTTTTATAAATTTTGATGTGTAGGTTTGGCTCCTGAAAAGTGGCATCGCAGAAAAGTTCGGCTGTGGCAGGTCTTTGTCATCAAAAACAGCAACAAAAAAGTCAAGAGGAGATACGTGAGCTGGCATGTTTGTTTCTCGTAGTGCTTTGTAAACTCGAGGAACACCACTTCTTCTTCTGTGTTTGCCCTTATATCATATTAAATGTTATTATTGTCCTTACATGAACAGCATGTGTTAACATTATCCACTCAGTGGAAACGGAAAAAACATACACAAACAAACCTGGACTCTCTCTGTAACGCTGCTCTTAAATAACACCTAACAGCACCATGGAGAAGTAGGTGATATTTTGTTGATCTGACTCCAAGGGCCAAGTTGGATGTCAAGTTTGCAACGGCAGCACCAACAGCTGCCCAGTCTAATTACTGTATGTAAATGACAACAGCACTGCCGTAGCCAGCCTCTCTGGTGCCGAATAATTAATTTCATATCTCCAGATCAAAAATGACTGTCCTGAGGTAATTGTATGCTCGTGCTGAATACAAAGGTAGCTCCACCCTCTGCAGGGGTTGCATTCAATTTGCTCACAGCAAGAAACTTATCATTGTCAAAAGAGCAAGCTCAGATTAGAAATACTCACACGCGGGCATGCTCGCTTGCAAGCGCAATTTACATACGCCTCATTTGCCAAGAGAAAAAGAACAAAGCTGAAAAGTGAATGTTTATTCAGTTATAAGAATGAAAACAGAGAGAACCACTATAACCCAATTTATGACCATTTGCATAACAATATCGTTCATATATGGACAGGTGACTGATTAAAGTAAACACCTGAACTGCAGACCCCTACAGAGAGGGGATCAGGTGGCTCTGTTATGCTGTGAGGGGCATAATGATGGCACTGTGTGGGATCACTTGCCCTCTTAGAGGGAACTATGGCAGTTCGAAGTGATTACCTTGGCGCTGTAGTGAAACATTTCAATCCAGATGGGAATGATCTCTTAAGGATGAAAATGATATGATCTGTAGGTCACAAGGGATCACCTATAAGAAACATCGAACTGAGATGTCCGACAGCACTCTCCACTGCCATCATCACCTAAATAAAAGCCAAATCCACACAGGAAGCGACAAGCAGCAACAGGCTGCCCAGGAGCCACAAAAAGTCAGTGACATACAGCGACTTCAGGTGACGGCAGGAGATATAACTTGTGGTGACACAAGGCGGGCAGGTCCTGAGCTTCTCAACCAGCAATTAAAAATAAAAATGAAGAAAACCACTGATTAGTAACTATGTAACTTAGGCAACCAGACCCTACAATATCTGCTAGTAACTGACAATCAGCTACAAAGTGATGGGCAATGAGTGTGGGTGCTTCTTAAGGGAATATCTTTGGAGAACCTGATAAAACAACACCTTACTAGTGGTCTTACTTATTTTAATAAAGATTACTAAACTTAGATATAGAATAATAGAATGTATGATATGTCAACTGTATAAATATTTATTGTCAGGTATTAGTTAACTGAAGTTTGGATTATACATTAGAAAAAGAAAGGTTAGCCCCAAAACACAACTGAAAGAGGAAGAGGTGTAAAGATGATAACAACAATTAGAACTGTGTGAAGTCTTCACCAACTATACAAGGTTTTAATAGATAAATGCACACAGGGAGAAAAATGGAAGGCAGATTTTAAATATTTCCACTTATGAGCGTTTTGGCAGCAGTGAAAGTGCTTTAAATCTAACTGTGCCTCCCTTTTCAAGCAATACCAGTCTAAATGCATTCAATTGTGTTTTTATTGCCGGAGATTTCACTTTGTCTTCTCTTTTCAAGATATTCAAAAGATAAATTACGTATGGTGCTTTAGACTCCACTCATACTCTTGTTCTTAAAAGCTGCTATATACTTTTTGTCGCAGTGGTAATTACCCTTTTTTTCCCACAGGAACATGCCATTTCATTTTATAGTGAACGCTAAAGGCTGGCTTTTTATGCCGGGCGTAATAGTGTTATGAAATGTTGATAAATCACATTGGAGATGCAACATTGATTTAGGATGGATGTTGATAGAAGGCGTGAAAAAGGTCACCGCAAAAGAGAAAAGAGACAACCCCGTGTATGCAGCGTGTTCTTGAGAAAAGCGTGTGTGAAAATTGTCGCAGTTGGAGGGAGAGTCCCAGAGTGAGGGCAGTGAGTGATGATGCTCTTCTCTGACATGTTAACTTCTGTTCCAGGAAGTTACTAACCACATTTTGTGCTTCATGTGATCAGCCCTAGCCTTTCCTTCCTGGAGATGACAGCGTATTCGTATTTTTATGTTTATTTTTTTCCAGTTGCGTGTTTAATATTTTTTCTGATGCTTTAAACAAGTGAAGAGGTTGGAGAGTTTTTATTCTCAAGGACGCTGTGACAGGATACATCCCTGGCTGATGAATTCACACCAGCTCTTGAGATGATAAAACTGTTGACCTTGTACCTTCTCTCCAATCACCAGGCCACTCTGCTGCCTGACACTTTGAGAATCACTCTGAAAACCTTGTGTACCCAGCTGCGTAGCCACCTGTGTAACCTTATAGACACTAACTGGTCATGGCAAAGATGTCATGTCCTATGTAATCTTTTGCCTCTCATTCGTTATCTTCTTAGTGGGATGCCTTTTTTAACAGTGAGCCACTTAAAGGCCACGCTTTATAGTGTCAGAGCATCTGAGAATATGCTTTGCAGGGTGGCTAAACCTTCGATGCGGTTTCAAATGCACATTTTTTAACACAGGATTATTGGAAAAACATCAGCAAGTGCTCATAATACATTTATTCTTCTATTATAACGTATAGCGATAATGGGAAATTCTTCTCTAAGGCCCTGCAGATCTAGTTCAGGTTCAAATGATTAATTGCTCTGAGCTTAACAGTTTAAATGCAGTTCTACTGTGTTACATTGTGGGTTTTATTTTTGTGCTTTTGACTATTGTTCTTACTTGCGGTAATAACATTGTGCCTCCTAATTCCAAGGGAGTCCCACAAGAGCTCCCACTCAGTATTAGAACTTCTCTTTTCCCAGCGCTGGAAATAAAATTAAAGTTTTAAACAAACCCAGAGATTAACCTAACTTGTGTGGACAAGGAAACAAAGGCAAGCAGAAAAATGTATACACATATTTATTATTGTATTTAACGTGGTAGATAATAGCCAGACTTAACAAGCTAACTCTTAGCTCCTTGCCAGTTCTCACATCTTACTTTTCATAACCCACACAAATTATGGGCATGCTCTACTAATCTGGAATTGTCCTTTAAATTTTAAGCATGATCCCAAGCCTGCAATTATCACTTGTGCTTGACTGGCTTAAAGGGTGACTCAGCTAATCAAAACTGTGGCCTGCCTCTTCCCGTCCTGTAATCCTGTATTCTCGGCCATACATCACAGCTCTACAGCTCAGTTGAGCTCCAGTCCTGGTATAAAGGTCAGTAGCTCCAGGCTGTCCATCTGTCTGCTGCATCTCTCTCTTTTTCTCTGCTTCTTGAATGCCTAAATAAGAAAGGTTAGTAGACTCGGCTGCTCTTGCTTGAAAGGTCATGTGGGGGAGCAGACAGGAAGCACCCAGGATACTCTTATATTCGTATCAGTGTTATTTGTCCAGTCATTTGCTTGGGCAAGAAGCGGCTGAATTGGCCCGTGCATTTTTCTATAATGCCTTTCATGTTTAGGCACTAAAAGTAAAGTGGGAGCTGTGTGGGGGCTATAGCATTAGTTCCTCCTGTCACTGAAGTTACAGCAGCTTCGTGTGTGCATGCAGGGTTCTTTTGATGCTGCAGAATGAATTAAGAGCCAATCAGAGCCCACCTTTATGGTAATTTGTGATGGATAAGAATCTACAGCTAAAGTGTCTGAAACTTTAGCACAGTATAGTAAATGATCTAATTCGAGCTAAATAAAGCAGAGCTAATTTCATAATGTCATTACTTTATAATGTCATGTAGATGAGAGGATTGTTGACCTGTCTTAGCCTTAGCATGTCAGTCAAGGTGGAGGGCAATTAAAATGACCCCATTCGCCGTGACAGATAGAGCACAATTGAGCAACAGAAAAGAGGTAGGATCAAGATAAACTTTAAAGACTAGGGAGCAGCAGGAGACAGAGAGAATATGAAAATGAGAGACAAAGCAAGTGGAAATGCCACCCTTCAGGGATCAACTAGAGGAAAAAAACGTGACAGAGAGGGTGGAGGGAATTGAGTGGAATGGATGTGAACTGGAAAAGACAGAGCAAGAAACTGAAAGTAGGAGAAAGAGTGGAGTTGAAGTGAGGAAAGGGCCTAAATTTAGACATGGAAATCAGGAGAGAACAGCTGCCTCCTTCCCTCAGGAGATACATTTAAATCAGGTCTGGCTGGCCAGAGGGGAGAATGGAAGAACCTACTCCACTGGCCAATTAGGCGCAAAGAACACTACGCTGTTCTAATATAACCATCATTGTGGCCCCTTTGGCCCTTTCAGTCCCAATGGAAGTGTAGCACCAGACACTGATGCAAAGCATAGACAGAGGGATCCCCGGACTATTGTAGATCTGTGTAGGAGAGGAAAGGAAAGAAGAGGAGAGATGAAATGTAAAAGCTAATAGTTTAGTGTGTCTAGCCAAAGTAAACCTATGGCATAAATATCTTTACATCGGCCTGATAGACCAGTGTGCCTCTGCTACCAGTCAGTCACTGACCAAATAGCTTTACACATATCTAATTCTGAAAAGGAACTGCAAACCAACTTATGGTGAAAATGTTATGGTATGTGGCAGGCTTTACGTCATTCCATGTTGACCTGCAGCAGGCTGACGTTTCCCTCTCACACAATGCTGCACTTCGTAGCAGAAAACTACAGCTCTTATTTTGTTTCGTATCAATACGCTATGCAAACACCCATATCAGTTTAAACTGCATACAGATTTGAATAAAGCTACATTCAAAACAAAATAAAATGAGGTGTGTTACACAACATATCTACAACATAGTGCTAACGCAATGCCGAGTAATTAGCCAGGGTATCCATCTGTTTCCTTGTTGAAGTAGCTGTTGTTAAAAAATAGTTTTATCAAATTCCAACAGGATCAGCTCAGTCAGTACGAGGCAAAGCTGCAAACTAGCATTTTAAAGGTGTGATAAGAGAGCGATGTGGGCATTCAAATGTATTAGATGAAGAGTCATACTGGATCATGGGGTGTTATATTTTGAGATGTGATTGAGCGGGCGTAAGTTAGCCATGTGCACTGGTGTAAACGTTTTTAAATGTGTGATTTTACAAACGGATAAATGTTTGAATTTAAAGAAAACAAGTGATTTTCACATATCGATCAGATTCCGCTGGTAAGACTTAAAAATTTGGAGCCCAAAACCAGTGAAGAAAGTTTGATCTTTTTGAATCATAGTCAAAATGTATTAGAATCATAGCACAGTGACTATGTATCTTTTTACACACACACACACACACACACATATATATTTATATATACATATATATATAGTTGATCATTTTCTGATATTACAATCTGATGCTGTGATACTTTTGCATTTGGTTACTCCGTAAGTCTTTAGTGAAAATCTGAATGAGCGAGCCACATTTTGGAAACGCTCATTTTCCCCCAAGACATACGTGGCATTTTGCCATACTCATTAAATCACTCAATTCTTCCTTGTTTGTCATAAGCAGATAATTTGGAAAACAAACTCGTCTATTATATTTTAAGATATAAGTGAAGAGTTGGCAACACAACAAGCAAGCGGCTCCCCAGACACATCTGCTACGGTAATGAACTAAAATTATATTTTGCAAAATCTCACTCACAAAACATCATTGGTACCATCGGGTATGGCGGTTAACCATTAACTTCTCTTTGTGGCCACCACAAAGGAAACAAAATGTATCACACTGGGCCGCATGTCGCTCCACTGCGTGAGCGAAAAAAATGAGAAAAAGTAAGTGATTTAAAGAGAAGGAGTAATAAAGAGAGTGAGGGCAGGCGCAGCAGAACGGTAAATCGCTGGCAGATCATGCCTCATGCAAAACTTTCATGAATAAAACATATTCCTAGCCTCCCATAGCTCACATCCATTTTTCCTTCGTTTCCCTCCTCTTCCCGCTCTATCTCTCACACGCATGATTAACCTCGGGAGGCCTTAATCAACACTGGAAATGACCCGTGCTCCATGACTTACCTGTCGCTTCCTCTCTTTCTCTCCTTCACCTCACCTTCTCCTGTCTCCGCACATCCTTCGGCGTGGGTTTCCCCTGCCTCGTCTGCTCGCCCAGAAGACAAAACACCGTCTGCGGGTTTGTTTATGCTACCTGTGCAATAATTAACTTGTGTAAGAAAACTCAATTAGCAGCGTTCAGTGGATATCGTGGCGTTTAAAATCTCACAAATTTGAAATATTTTTTTCGCCTTATATATGTTTTTCTTTTCTTCTGTGTTTCCTAATCCTTGCCTGGGGAGGAATGGCGGTTTAAGACGTGAGAGTTAGCTGGGGATGAATAATCTTTCTTACCTAAGCCTTCATTCACACAGTCTTTAAAATCTGTCCTCCGGGGATGGGGACAGGGATAGATTTATGGTTATTATTATTTACTTGCTTACTTGCTCCCTCAGCCTTCACACTAAAGCGTACCCAAACACGCATGTAGACCCACACGAGCAACAGTGTGAGCTGTCCAGAGTTCTGAAAACTGGCAGGCGGCTATTGATGAACTGGCTCCAGAAGTGACCTGTCCGTGGTCCTGAAAACTCCCTCTATTCAGCTTAGAGGTCACCCAGAATGATATCACTCAGTTGAGCTCTGCGATTCTCTCTTTGGATGCAGGCTTAACACAAATTAACATCCATGCATGCACACGAGTCCACAGAGAACAGTTTTTAATTGGTCTTCCCTGTGTAGCTAAGGTTTCAGGGTTGGTACCGCGGGCTAAATGCCTCCTGTGTGTTCAATGTTAGGGTCCAATTTAGCACACAGTAGTGACTGGCCAGTCTGCCTGAACATTTGCTTTGTAATTAGGCTGTTAAGCTTCTTCTTCTTTTTTTCAGACACACGAGACATTTTTGTTCTTCCCTTTTCTTCCCTAGTGAAGAGCTGATTTACTCCTCCAGTGATATTAAAGTATTTTACTTATTTTTACAAGCATCCTTATCAAACAGCTGGATAAAAATCGAATTCTCCAGTTTACCTGCAGAGCTTCTTATTTTATATCGCTGTCCTTGTGCTGAATTGAAATTCATCAAGAGAATTTAATTACCAAAGCACCCGTACAAGTTGAGCAATCGCAAATGTGCCATCTGTCTGACTCTGTCTGCCCCAGCAGCTTTCTCTGTCCCCCACCTGATGCATCCACATCTCCTCTTACACGTTTCTCGTTTGTGTCGTTTTGCAGGGATAAGCGGACAGTATCCTCTGGTTCAGAACGTGACTGTGACAGAGGGTGGGATAGCGAACCTGACCTGCCGTGTGGAGTTTAATGACAACACCTCCCTCCAGTGGTCAAACCCAGCACAGCAGACCCTCTTTTTTGGGGACAAGAAGGGTGAGTTGGAGATGAAGCAGACAACAGCCACCACATGACAGATCTGGTCTTTAAAAGTATATGTTGGGTTTGCAGAGGAATGCATAAAACGGGATTGAATCCTTTTTTTTTTTTTTTGTTGGTTGGAGATTGACCTAAAAAAACCAAAAAATCGTACTTTTTCTGTGTGTCTGTCTCTGCTGTGTCTCAGCATCTGTCCCACATTTCTCGAGTTTGTGTTTTCATGTCTGTGCAGCACGTTTTTTCATAGTAAGGAGAAACAGATACACTTGTGTCCCAGCTGCTTCTCATGCTGTTTTTTGCAAAGCTTCCCTCTGTGGATGTATAGTATGCCGTTGTTATTACTCTTTTACTTTGTTACTGTTCATCCTTACACACATAGATAGACACACATCGCTACAAAGAAGCCGTCAGTGGTGAGAGTAGATGTGACCAGCTCTATTTTGAACAGTATAACCAGTGCTGATTACCACCTGCCATTTGCAGTTTAAGGGCTTTAGCTTCTCTGTCAGTTTGTTTGCAGTTGGTTTTGCTTCACTGTAACGGTTGTCTGTGGTGAATGATTGGAAAGTATAACTGAATAAGGTAAGTGGGGGTGTAAAAACAGGCTAGTGCATTTTTCATCCATCTTATCTGGCATTTCAAGCACAAGCATGATCAGTGCAAACCTTCGATCAGATTAACCACCGCCAATAAAAAAATGATGTGGTGGATCAAATCCATTTTTATTTTCTATAACCCCTCGATCTAAATTTAAAACGGTGCTTAAAAGGTTTAAATTGATGTTCTGGTCAAGTTGGAAGATCATCCCACACGTTCTGTTGGTGCTTAGCTCGTACCAGCATTAGCGTCTGCAGCACACAGTATATTAGGAGTGATGCAATATTGTTGGCTTGTGTATAAGTGAGAGCAATAAAGTTGTTGCTGATATTCAAAGACTCATTTTCACATTTTGTGGTATAGCCTTCATCAGCAGAGCATACCTTGCTGGAGTATCCAGTTAGCTATTTAGTGGTACATTTTTCCCCAGGTATTACAATGGGTGCTCGGACCCAAATGACTGTCGTATAACGCAGAAGCGAACAAAAACACTTTGAAGCTACAGTGAAATTTCATAGCACATAAAAGCGTCAGCAATGAAAGCCACATCTTTGTGAGAAGTGCCTAAAGAGTGACAAGCAAAAAGTACAGACTTCACTTAAAGTGCGTGGGCGAGGGGCGTGTTTAAATCCAGTTTAAAGAGATTTCACACTTTTTTTTATAATAAGAGGTGTTTATACCCTCTTAATCAAACTCATGCTTCAAATGTATGGGTTTGTAAAAATTTTGCAACTGTGAGGATATGCTGCAGCGTACAAACAGAGGAGAGAATGTTTAGCGTTTTGTTATATAGGACTTTAACAATCTCATCAACACATCCCACTTTCAGGGAGAAAACAGCCTGGGAGTGATGTGTCTGCAGAGAAGAATCGAAGCTCTGTATAAATAACAGTTTATATACCAGAGAGCTGCATATTCCCACACAGACATTTCTCCATTAAACAAATGCAAGCCCTTGTTATTGTTCACACATTCACCGACGCACGCAAACACAATATCCTGCGTGAATACACAAACTCTAGGTGTGGCAGGAAACTGCCATTGTTTTAATGGCTAATAAGTACAGAGGGTTTATTCCTGACCTTTTACACCATCTTCAGTAGTGTCCCCATAAAGAGGATTCATGGGCCTTATTTAGTTGGTTCATGCCTGCTGGAGTGATTGTGCCCTGCGCATCTCTCAGCTGTATTATTTGAGTGTCATAGAGTATGAATCACACTCTCTTGTAAGTGTCTGGATTAAGCACATATGGGATTTACACCGTCTTTTTCCATTATCCCGCTGCCCACTGGGCTTCCTTGTCCGTTTGGGTGTTCATGCACTGTACGCGTGTGTGTTTTCTGTGTTGTTGTTTGTATGTATTTTTGCATAGGGTAACTGAATGCATGCATGGGGCAAAGCATTTCAATTTTCCGTCATTCACGTTTTCACTTACCTGCCTTTTTTCAGAAAGAGCAGCGGTAAAAAGCTGCATTGAACATCAAATTCAACAGGTGATGTTCTTCGCAGGTTATTCCATATCACACCAGGGGTCGGGGCTTGGGGGTCTATTTCATGGCATTTCCAATGCAAGGCTCTAAGATTGGAAATGAAAAACCAGCCAAGGACTTTCTTATTATCAGAAAAGCAGGGGGATACTACTAAGGCTCCAGGGCTGTGTTGCTGTTTTGGTTTGGGTCTGTATTTGTGTATGTGTGTGTATGTGTGCTTTGGGAGTTGTCTTGCTGAACGTGGCAAATTCAGATGCACATGCTGATGGGAGCACAGAGATGGTGAGTGTTTCCAAAGTGCCACTGGCAGTGTGTGAAAGGAAAGATGTCTCAGCTGCAAACGCCTTTGAGCACAGTAGGTTTCAGATTAATTTTCCTTGCTGCCTGTTGGGAAGAAGAAGATGGGGATTAGGGCAAGCACACAGTTGCTCAAAAATACAACCCCAACTCTGCAACTTTTTGCATACTTTGCTATGTCACAGTGGTTGAAAAAACTATTTTTCCCTCCGTCTCTTAATGTACAAGATATTTTCCATGCAGCATCTACCTTGTTTGAACCTGCAGGTTTACTCCGTGTAAACGCAATTCTTCTTTAAATGTTAAAGGTCTATTTCAAAGTCAGCTACCGTAAATATCATTGTGATGAATTGTGGTTTTCTCTCCACTCTCCACCGAAGGAATCATTTCAGATTTCCGTATTGATGCGCGTCTGCGCAGCAGGCTGGTGACTTTGCACCGCACCTGCATGACCACATGTCGAATCACAAAAAAACGTCACTTGCATCCGGGGTTAAACCCAGCCACAGAGCATTAGCATAAACATATTGCTTTTGGAAAGACAAATGCAGCAACTGACTCCATCGTAGTCTTTTGAGTGGTGCCGGTTTCTCGGCTGTTGTTGTTTAATGTCAGCGCTGAGATTCACCTCTAAGACATTTAGTCAGATGAAAGAGACTCCTCTTGTCTCCCATCCTCTCAAAGGTGCTGGCTGTGAAGAGTTGTTTGAATTTCAAATAAGTCATTGTCCCGAATGTAGCCAATTTTGTCCTTTCCATCACTTACCACTAAGGGACTTAAGCTGTGCTTTGACAGTGAGAGAGATGAGCGCTGGGCAAGAGGGATTCTCTCTTTTATAAGATTCAAAAGAGGCTAATATCTCCTTACAAATTGCTCTTTTGGTTGACTTGATAATAGCTTTATTTCCTGGATGGAGAAATTCTGCAATGGCCCATAATTACAAAATATTCGTTATTCCCATACTAGGAAGAGCCTATGTATAATTACTTTCCAGGCTAAATTTGCAAGCCTATTTAGTGGACTCATCATGTGTGAGCGCTCGCTATGGTATGACATTTAAATCACTTACTCAACATGGTTGCTGTAATTCGCTAACCCTTTTACATACCATTTCTTTCTTTCTTTTTTGAACACCCACATGTGGGTTTTCATTTTCAACCTACTTCCTTGATTCTTTTCCCTTCTCTTTAATTATCTGTCCACCCCTACCTTCCCGACTATGGCAGGATCATGGTTTACCTGTCTTTACATGCATCATAAAGCGCTTCCCTGCAGCACAAACTTGGCAGAGCTGAATACATTATAGTTCTGTTCAAAATGATACTAAAGCGGCAGGCCTTTGTACTGGGAGCTCTGTGGCTAGAAAAGATTCTGCACATATTTCTCCAGTAATGTAATTAGTGGTCTGATATTTGGGTTTAGGTCATGTTGTCTTTGGACAACCTCCAGGAAAAAATAGTGACATGCCTTGCTGTGTGGTGGTGTAGTATTTCTTCAGGGTCAGAAATAGTACGCTTTATTCTGGAACTGACATCATTTATATTTGCTCGTTTAGTTCCTGAAATAGTTTCCCAGCTAGATAAGCGTGCACAAGTACAGGGAAACTATCGTGTTGCACTATGAGAAGATTTTTATTTTAATTTTTTTGCCATTTTCACCTTCACTGAGTAGATGTGGCAGAGGCAGGAAATGTGAGGAAAGCGAGCAGATTGACATGCAGTAAAGGTCTGAGTTCAGCGTGAATCAAACCAGGGACTCTTAAAGATCCTTAAAGATATTTGCACCCATGTGGCATTCACTCTGAACACTCAGCCATTGAGTTGGTCTGTTTACAGTAGAAAAAGATAAAAATGGATTTTACAATAATAGTTCTCAGAAAAAAAGATCTAAAAGAAACATCTTTTAGATAAAAATACCATTGAATGCCGTTCTTTTCATGTAAATGCTACAGATTCAGCAAATCCTCATGAGTGCTGTTCTGTATATGTATTTGTTATGAATATATAGGCACTGAAATTAGTTTGACATCTTTCCAGCTAAATGCTTTATTAATGCTTAGATTTTGAGAGATTAATGCAAATTTTAAAGCATTTTTCATGCTCTTCAGTTACTCTGGTCTTGCCTCATGCTGCTTAAAAGGCAAACTGACCATTAAGAGGTCACGCTGTCTTTGTAACTTCTAATGCAATGTGAACTCGGGGAGCTACCTGAGTCCCGCGCATATGCGCTGGCATATTAGAAGAACAGTCAAATTAAAAACTGCATTCTAAAAATGGGCAAATTTTTCAGATCTGTTTGCCACAGAGGTTATTTTTTAGCATTTTTTTATGTAACTATGAGCAATAGTTTGCTAATGGTTCTTGAAAAATGACCCAGTGCTGAGTGCACCTGTGGTGGACAACTCTGTCTATGCTGCGCTATTTGCAGATTGATTGAATCTGTTTAAACATTAAGATTAGTGTTATGGGTGAACAGCTAAGGGCCAACTGCTCATTTTTAGGCCCCCAAACTGCTGAATATGAAACTATTCAGGTCCTAAGATATCAAATATTCAGCTGTCTGAATCAATTTGCTGGCTGTTTGTGGTTGTGTGAGCGTGTGTATCTGTGCTTGTAAGCCCATATATACGTGTGTGCATGTGGAATGTCAAGCCTTCCACCTCCCCGGTATGCAACCATGAAAGCTTTGATGCATTCAGAGTATCTGTGCCTGAGCAATTTAGGGGGATAGGCTTTTAAAAGTTTTCCAAAGTAAATAACAAAATAAGAAATGCCTGACAGACTTTTTATTAAACAGATAGCAGAACTTTCTCTCAAAAGTTAATCTTAGCTAGAAAGTTTAACTTTTGAGACAGCTGTTTTTTTTCCCCCTGGTAGAGTACCTCTATGAAACATCCTTTCATATCGGGCTGAAGATTGGTACGGTGTTCTCTCTGATAGAAAAAAAACTTGACTGTAAATCTCCAAAGATCCCTAACAAGTCCCCTTTCTCCAAGACAAGGACCATAAAACATGAGAGGAAGAAAAAGAAGGAAAAGGAGATGGAATGTAGGCCTTGGTGGGATAAAGGAGACGAATTAAGGAGGCATTTTATGAGAGCTTTCAGATGCAGTTATCACCTGTGAAAGAAACAGGCAAACTTTTTCTCTGACCTTGAGCATTCTGCGTCTTCTCTCTTTGTCATTTCACTTTGCGCATGTCTGTGTTTGAATGTAACATTCAGCGTTTGATTTGAAAAAAAGGGGGGAAAAACCCTGCTTTTGTTTGCAGTGCACTTAGACGTGCATGCAGGTATTGTAATTAAAAGTTCTGTATAGTTGTCACTGTGGATTGGAGAAACTGGTGTCAGACAAATGTCATTTCTGCTCGTTCTGATGTAAAACAGGCTGAGGTGAGAAAGACAGTGCACTGTCAAATGAGGCAACAGATCCAGTTATTACTGTCTTTATTAGTAGAGCCACTTATCATTCACAGGGTGTAGAGAAGGATACTGGAGGCAAATGGGAATAATTACCTCACACTTATAGTGTCAGGCTTATTCTTTCTGTCTTTAAGGAGAAAGTTCTGGAGTGCAGAATTGGGAATAGGAAATAATTTCTCTCTCTCTCGTTTCTTTTTTAGAAAAAGAAATCCATTTTTTAAACTGCAGCCTAAAATTAAGAGTTGTTTGCAGGGAACCTTTAACACTATAAAAACAAGGATACAACACTGCAGACCTTTTCCACTTTCTTTTAAATGCTTTGCAAAGTCATTTTGAAGGATAGCTGTAAAAATATGTAGCACCTTATAGACACCCCGCTCTCGAGCTGCTGGGGAAAATGTATTCCTCTGCAAAATACAGTAGAGTTTATGGGCAAGAGCTGTCTCCTCGTTGACCCACTTCTCACAAGGACTTAATGAAGTAGGGCTGGCGAGGGTGTCCCACTGAACTCGACATGGCAGGTAGAGACTGATGAAAGAAAATCATTTCTGTCACAGGAAAAATCTCCACAAGCCAATTACTCTATAGAGTATGGCACATTTTACATTTTAAAAAGCCAGTATTCCACCGAAAGCTATAACGGGTAATGGAGGCTGAGGAATGCCTGAGATAGAGAATATACATTAAGCAATTCAATAGGCATTGCATTCTGTTTGCTTTTCCCTATCAGTCCCTCACACACACACATTCGCACAGACAAATTCAAGTCCCCAGATGGGTTGTTGACAAGGAAAAGAGAACAGTCACATCCAGACACAGGCGGCTGAATGTATATTCTGAAATTTGCACTTTTCTCATTATAAAACTGTGTCACTTGAATGAACAAACACCTGCCAAGGTTCCATACTAATACATACTGTCCCTGGATAGATGAAGGGACAGGGAGGTAGAAGGAAGGAGGGGGTCAGTGGAAAGAGGGAAAGAAAAGGGCAGAAGAGAGGCGAAGAAAAAATATAAGGAAGCAGTAAAATGTGCAAACATGACAGGTTAAAAGTGAGTAGTTTGAAAGTCCTGGCTATTATATGGACTCTGTATGTCCATACAATAAACACGTGTCTAGTGTAAAACAAAAAAAAATGTAATTACCATCCATTCACATACACGTTTCCTTTCCTGCCATTTTTAATGGTTCCGCAAAGCAACACAGGAAAACTGCTACAGTATGTATGCAGTCTAATTTGATATGTGCTGGACTCCAGTTGCACACACACTGTGCATGTCACCATATATAAACAATTTGCTGGCATGCTGTGGTCATCTACTGTGATATTTGCAATTTTAGTGAGGCTCACCTAACATATTGATGGAGCACAAAGCCATCAGCTGTGTGTGGTAACAAACTTACTGTAGGGTTACCCTGGTGGAGCTGGACAGAGCTTTGAATACTCAAGCCTTCTGTTCTCTGTGGGAACAAAGGAAAAGTGATTAAATAGATACCTTTTAGTTTCACTGTGGTATCACATTTTTAAAGGTGAATGCTGACTATAATGCAGGTTTGGGTAAGACACTGGTCGGACTGTGCCATAGTCAGATTTGGATACTTAACATGTATAGTGCCATTGCTATTATCTGTGTTCTTAACTAATTATTAAAGTCAGTTTCATAGCAAAACCAGGAGGTGAAAAATGTCCATGACAGGCAGATCATACCTTATGTTTTGAGCTTTAATGGTGAAATGTAAAGATAATGTCAATAAGTGCAATAAAGGCTTCCCAACACATGTTAACAGATTAGAGCCTAAGAGGAAGAGGCGTAAACACCGCTGCTCCACCTGTTTATATTAAAATGTTGACCAAAGGTGGTAGATGTCTGTGTGAACTACTGAAGATGCACTATTTTAATTGAATCTTTTATTAAGGATCAAAAATTAAAATTGCACAGAACAAACAGAGCATGTGTGCCTCCATACACAGTTTCCCACCCATAATAAAAATGAATAAAGCATCTTGCACCTTCTGTCTGTGCAAGCTTTGCTTTGTCTTAGCTTTCCATTTCTGCACTCTGCGCTTTTCTTCTCAGAATCTTGGAGCTTTGGTGTTACGGCCGTTTACTGTTATCTGACGTCACGGCTGCATTCATGGGAACCTCAGCATGGATGCTGTTCTCAGCCTGAGGCCATCAGCGGTTGTAATTGGATGTAGAGAGAATCACAAACTTGGGCTCAGTGATCAAAAAACAAATGTGGTTGTATTCCGTCAGTAGTTATTGTGGAATACAAATCTGCCACTCTTTGATGTTGACAACAACACCGTCCTCCACGAACACATTCAGGGCTGTCGGCACTAATGGTCTATAATGGATGGCATGCAGCTGCAGCACCTTCGCAGACAAATAGCAAAGGATGCATTCCTCTTCTCCACTCTCTCTGTCAATATACAAGCTTTCATGTGAAAGACTAGTGGTCGACTGTTTGTTCTACATGCTGTGGAAAAATGTATGTCCTGTGCACTGCTTTTATGTTGTATAAATCATGTATAATTAGTATATAAAATTTGAACCCTAAAGAAAATCCAAATGTTAAAAAATATAAGCTACATTCATTGGGTGTTTCATCCCTTAATTGTATCCGTCTCCATCTGGCGAGCCAGAAGTTGATGTTGTAATGATGTGGTCACATGAGCTTCTGGCCTCTCCTGCTTACCCTAACCCAGTCAGCGCTCTTCTCCCAGCTCTGCCCTCTGAGAGATCTTGCTCTTGGTCTTCCTAGAGCTAAATAGCTTCTCCCCTGCCCTGATCAGCTGGGTGGATGGTGCTGATGTCCCAATGGGTTTGCAGTTTCATACACATCTCCTGCTCAGAGATATGTGCCAGATCCAGGAGGACCGTCTCTCTTGGGTAAATGACATATTGCAACCTGACAAAGGTGTGGGCCAAGATGCTTTTGTATCCACAGAGCATGTCTCAATTCCCAAATGTGCAGGTTAGCTGAAGGGAAGGGTGCCTCAAACTACACTGATAGAAACAGTGAAAACATTTCTCCAGAAGCCAGTTTCACTGCCTTTGTCCTTTGATTGTCATTTGCCTTCTGCGACCCCTGTAACTCTAATCCTTCCCAGTTAGGTATTTAGGTAAGCATTTGGACAATAGCACAACATTTTAGTCTTAATTCAGATAGTACTAAAAGTATTAACTCTTTATGAATTAAAGTCGTTGTTATAAACAGCCTTTTCAGGAGGTCATTGGACAAACTAACATCATTTTAAATTATTTTAAATGGTTTGTGTTTAACACTTTGCAACCAGTGAAAACTTGAAGTCCAGAACCCATGGACGTCAACAAATGTTGTTTCCTCAAATTCACTTACAGGCCTTTAATGCTGCCTGCGTGTATTTTTTTTTTCTTCAATAACTGAAAAGCATGCTCTGTTGGGCTGAGATCAGATGACTTGGTCTTTGAGGAATATTCCATTTCTATTCTTTGAGAAACTTTTTGGTTTCTCAAAGGTTTAGGTTATTATGGCTGTGCATGGTAAAGTGTATAATGGATAGTGAAGTTTTGGAGTATTTGGCTGAATCTGAGCAGAGAGTATAGCCCTCTGTAAACCTCCAAATGCATCCTGTTTCATCTGTCAGCAGTCAAAACACTAGTGACACTGTAACACTTCCACTTACAGCCATACATGTTCATGCCATAACATTGCCTTCACCGTGTTTGACAGATGAGGTGATATGCCGTCATCCCGCTACAAGTTAATTTTCGTTTCTTCTGTCCTAATCTTTTTAGAACTGTTTTGTTTAGGAAAATTCAAATCTGGCCATTCTGTTCATGTGCGTTACCAGTGATTTTTCTTTTGCTGTAAATCCTCCGCGTGAAAGCATCACTGGATTGTAGACAATGATGTGGCTACCTCAGCCTGAGATCGTTCTTAACTTAGTTAGATCATATGAGTGGGTTTTGGAAACTGTGCAATGATTCATTGTAGCTGTCTTCTGCTGTCTTTCAGGATGTTTAGTGTTGCTGATCAGCCTGCACAATCCTTCTTCTTCTTCTTCTTCTTCTTCTTAAAATGTACCTGATTATTGATCTCTTTGTTTTGGATTTTCAGCCTAATGACAGCCTCTCTCATTTACATAAACATGTGTTTGGACCTCATATTGAGAGTACAAGTAAAAAAAAATTACCTAAGAACAGGCCTGACCATGACAATGATTTGCCAGTTAGATGTCTCTTTTGATTAATTGTTTTTGGGCACTGGTATAAAAGTGGCTTTAATTCTTAAACAGTGAATTTAGTTTTGTTTACAACCTTTTTGTAAACTTTAATTACTTTAAATTAATTTAAACTTTAATTATTTTATTCTTTAAACTTTTGTTAAACTCCCCTTGATTAAATATGAAAATCTTTATGTCACACGTTGATTATTTGATTTACAGTCCATTGTATTGGTGTACAATGCTAAAATTACAAAAATTAATGGAATCATTGTCCAAAAACATATACACCTTACTACATTTCTAGATAAGACAGACTTTATTTGTAACTTGCTGATCAATTGGTCTGATTATGGAAGTGGGACTGAAATCTAAGGGTATTTTTACTGTTAGCAGTATCCTTAACAGCTATGTTGTGATTTCATGGCTATATATAACAGCTTTCATGTTTCAAAACCCAGCCTGAATCCCCTCCTTCCAGGGGGCTCAGGATGATCCTGCTTTTTGGCATCGAATCTATCCTGATCTTTGCCTGTAACTACTGGAGGAAACTACTGGAGGAACACATGACTGGATTACAAAATCCAGATTATGTATTGAATAATAAGAATCATATAAATTCAGTATTTGAGGAGTATTTAATCGTTTTTCTCCATTCCTTTATCAGGAGGTGATTGACAGGATTTTCCCACTGATTCAATCACGTTTTGTTACAGCTGAGTCACTTTACAATTAATCACATTTATTATAAATGTAATGTCATCACAGCAAGTCAAATCATTCTCATTACTTTGCTTAAGTAAACCAGCAAATCAGAAAAGTCTAGATGCTTTCCAATGAACTCCTCATGCCCCTCATTCTCTCTCAAATCAAATCTTAGAGTGGGATTTCGAAGAGAGGACAGGATGAAGGTAGAGTTGTATCGCGACAGCAAGCGAGCCAGCTACAGTAAATGTATTTCCTGACATTTGCCTGCTCGTACTTCCTTGCCCAAAGCAAATAAGGCAACAGTTGAACTGAAGCGTTGTTTAACTTTTACACATTCACAGGTTAGTGGAGCTGCCTGAGTAGACAGAATGAGGTCTTAGGGTGGGTGGAAAGAGAGAAACTGAGAGACTGACAGAAAGATAGATAAACAGAGACAAAGAGCAGTTTTTGTCGGGATTTAATCCATATTTACCTTATTTTATTTGTTGGGACAAAGTCTATGCATTTGTTTGTGTAGTTTGATGACACGCGACAGGAATCCTATCTGTTCAGGAGAGCTTTAACCATCAGCTGAACTGGCAGCGTATTAGACTGAAACTAATTCTGTGGTCTTGCATTAACGGGCATGTGAACTCATACAGACACTCACAGAAACAGCAGTGTACTGTCACTACACTGGAGCCTACAGATATGTCATGTGCTCATATCAACTTGTCATGTCTGCTCAGGCTCTGTACACAACGTGTAGCGATAACCGGTGTTGTGAAGAACGGGAAAGGACAGAACAAATGCAATAATAAATGAGACAGAGCAGCTGTTGTTTAGCCAAACCGATTACAACACTTTCGCCATCGACGGTAGATGTTTAGCCTGGAACCCACAAAGCAAATCCTTCATGTCTTTGCAGACCAAATGACACAGCATTGCTCACTGACATTTCTCTTTATTTTTCAGCTCTGTGATCACAGCATGCACACATAGAAGCTTCCAAAATAATGCACCTAGAAAGGCTAGAAATGTGCCACTGTCTGACATTTATGAAGGTACAGTTTCCACTACGTATAGATTATTACCTGTGCAACACTGAATGCCTTCTGCTTCACAAAGTTTTAATGAGAATAGAAGATGAGCAAATTTTTCACGAGTACTGTCACGGGAAAAACTACACGTAAATCCCCAAAATTATAATAGTGTACGGTTTGAAAAAAATGTTTTGCAACACATAGATTATTATCATTAGACTTTCCAAAGTTATGAGCAATTATCTGGCCCAGTTCCTCTGTTCTTTGTTACACGTATTCTGAAAATTCCCAGAAGAATTGTTTGGTCCAGGTTCATTTTGGTTCTACATGAAATCTTTTCAATTCAGATTTACAATAACCCCAGTACCGTTGTCTACTGGGCCAGTAGTGTGAGGCAGTACAATTATTTCTTACATCTCATGTTTTCATGCTTGGATGCCCATCAGCAAAAAGAGTAACATATTGATGAACTGTAAAGAGTGCAACTATCCCAGCTGTGCAATAAGACGCCAGCTGAACCAGTTAAATACAAAGAGAGCGCCGGCTTCTTTCAAAGAATTTGAAATGAGGCCTGATCTATATCTTAGCCTTATTAAGGTGCCTATTAAAAATATCTAATTATGTATTACTCATAAGATACAAATACGCTTTCAAAAGCTGACATGAAAGAAAATGTAAACATCTGTACAGAAATAGTCATGCTATCTTTCTGTTCTTTCCTTTAATCCAACCATACTAAGTCACACATGCGCACACACTGTACTTGAACAAGGGGAGTTCTGAGTCACTTTCATGGAGATTAAAAGCAAAGTAGCCTTGGCTGCTCATATTAAATAAGGTTTGTAGAAAGGCATTATACTAGCAAAAGGAAGGCTTGACTAAATCTTCCCGACAGCCAAGGCCACAGAAACAGCAGGAAAGAAATTTCTGCACACTTTATAGTTCACACAGCCTTTTTTTCTAATTGCAAATTAGTGTGTAGTTTTTCGACTGCTATTTCCAAGGTGTCGACGAATTTTATTAAATTTTTTTTATTTTAGCGCACGCTCCCGTCCTATCATAGACGTGAAGTCTAGTTTGAAGAGCCCTCTTGTATCTTTAAACTCGCCATTCAATCACAGCAAATCTATTTCTACTTGCACATCTTGCCAAATTCTCATTAAGCCTCACTCTCTGCCTTTTATTGCAATATTGATCCCCACTGCATTCAGTTATGTCTTTTGGAAGATTACATTTTCATATAAGTAAATGTCTGCAGTGGTTTACAGCAGTGAAGGCTGTGTGGTATAGTTTAATGCGGTGGTTTGCTGATGCATTCATTTTTAAAACTAATGGAAGAAAATCAATTTCATTGGTACTGATAGATGATTTTACAGAGAAGTTCATCTAGGATATGCATTAATTAATACCGAGAGCAGATGTCGAAACTTTAGGGCTTCTGCTGTCGTTTTTTTCAGAACAAAGAAAATGTTTAGAACCAAATAACAGGCAAATATTTTTTCTTGTTTGTTTTTTTTCCACATGAGATGATTCTAGATTGGTTAATCTCTCTCTCTGCGTGCTTTTTAAACTCTCTTTCTCTCTATCTGTGGATGCAGTTTATTCCCTATATGGACATCAACACTGATGCATTATAAGAACCACCGTTCAAATATTACAGCCTTAAACCCTGTACCTGTCACCGCACTGTAGAAGTCCACAAGTTTCTCCCACAGCTGCTAGTTTACAGTTATTTGAACATTTTTCTAACTATCTGCCTCTGGTTATCTGTGTTTCCAGCTCTAAGGGACAACAGAATCGAGCTTGTGCGTGCAACATCATCAGAGTTGACCATCAGCATCAGTGATGTCACGCTGTCTGATGAAGGCATGTACACCTGTTCTCTCTTCACCATGCCTGTCAGAACGGCCAAAGCTTACCTGACTGTTCTGGGTGAGTACAAGATCCAAAGCAAAAGCAAAAACTCCACCTCAAAGGAAAATTTCATAGATGGACGTTATAGCAGCTATAATGTGTGTAAAATCTGTAGTAAAGTGATCTAAGTACATGTTTTTCCTCTCTCTCTCATTTGCCATGGCTAAAAAATAATATATATACTTTTTTTAAACTCTGAACGGTGTTTTAAAAAATAAAAAAAAACAGCTTCCAAATGCAACACATACCCTTTAGGTTTCCTTTTACCTCAAGCAGAAATTGTCGATTAGTGAGAAAAAGACGAAAGAAAGCAAAAAAGAAATTGCATACCTTACTCAGATGTCTTGAGTGGCTGTATATCCATTTCCGCTCGTGAGGTTGCTGAAGATACAAAATGCTCCAACTTGACTTTCTTTTTCACGGAGTCTCAGGAGCTTTTCAAATCCAGTAATAATCGTTTGGAAATAATTTGCAAATCTGACTCCCCATTTGAAATCTTTATATAAACATATATAATTATTATAATTCACAAAAAGAAAATAGTGAAATTGTCGAGTATAGCAATATCTATGTCATTATTTTGTGAATTTGTTGATTTTAGAAGATTCGGAATTACTAGTAATACAGCATAGCTAGATTTTGCAGCCTTACTGGAGCCTTGCTTTTCTTTTTTGAGCTTATTGGTTTGCTGTGATGCTATGTTGTTAGAAATAGCCTGTTGCTTATGCCTGCAAATGCAGATAAAAAATAGTGTACACTGTTAGTACCTCCCTCCCCTTAGCAGTGTTTGTGTTGTGATCATGGCCTCACACAAACATTGTCTCATTTCTTGCCACTGGGCTTATTATCTTGCCAATTAGTTTTTGCTAATCTTAATAGATGTGCTTGTGCACTCCAGGATCATTAGCTGGCTCTCTGTGTTAACAAGCATTCTGAGAATTAGACATTAAAGGCTACTGCTCAATAAGAATATGGAGAAAATCATTTTGCAGTTTTGAACAATAGTTAATGGTGCAAGCTAGAAAACAGAGAGGGTGATTTAATAAACACACCAAATAGTCTGGGGATGGCCTGGTTTATCTGCCACTGCTTTGGGACCATAAGCACTGGGGACGAATAAAAGAAAACACTGAAAACGATTTTGGAAAAAAAAACTGTAATACTACAAATATGCAAGCTTCGCATTCAAATGATTTGGTGCTGGAACAAAAATATGTGCTCATCTGTTGCCAGTGTGTAAAGCTGATGAGAATGTCATCAAGGATAGTAGTGTTCAACCTTTTACCTGATGGCACTCTAGATGTTACAGATATTTTGAGATAGAGTTCAGCCTACAGGTAAAATAAATGTCTGTAATAAATTTCATAGCAATCCATCCTATAGTAGTTGAGACATTTCTCTAAAAAATGTGAAACTCCTGAAGGTAAAGTAAAAGTAAGAGCTCAGAATAATCAGGAATTCATCCACCAAGGGCCATCAATACTGGCACATTAATGCCTGGTAATCTTTCTTAAGTCTGAGTCATCAAAGTAGCAGGTTTACCAACAGACTATTTCTGGAGCTTAACTATGGGATGCATCGTTAGCTGCTAGCATTGCCGCTAATACGGCTAATGCTGATGCATGACTTGATGTGCTTAGTATTCGATCAGTAATTGAAAGTGTATGCAAATGTTATCAGTAAAGGATATTACCTTTAGCTCTAAATACCTTATGATCGACCTTAATTCTCAAACGCTTAAAGGAAATGCATATATATTTATGTGTTGATCAGCATAGTAAGCACTGTAATCACACACCACCACAGAAATTTGTGGAAACAGTGAAATCCAATTTCCCTATTTTCCATGTATCAGAAATTGAGCTCTTTTCTGCGTGTTCAAAACTCAGCTTTATAGAGAGAGGGTGTAAAGCTGTACAGCCTATAGCCACCCAAGGGGAACGTGACTGTACACGATGAACAATGCACTTGATCTGCTTTTATTCAGTCTGGAGGAAAATCCATCAAATACTTTTCTGAGTCAACCCACACGCACTTATTCGCACACCACCGTTCTTAGCTGTTGTGGCACTCTTACTTTAGATACTTCAAAACTAAGCAATTTGCATTAAAAAAAAAAAAAAACGGCGCATTAAAAATCACATGTATAATATTAACACATGCTTATCGCTAAATTGTGCCTCTGCCGAGCAGCGGCTGTTGTTGGGATTACGTATGCAGTTTGCGCCTTCAAACAAATGGGAAACATAAAACAGGAGGACCTTTAAACTGTGGCAATAAACCTTACAGGAGGCGGTGAGACGGACAAGGCAAGAGTCAGTCAATGGCATTGACTGACAGAACTTTCAGTCACTCAGCCAGAGGCAGACTTATTGCTCATTGACAGTGGAAGGGCAGACACCACACATTTAAAACACTCATTATGGGAAAGGCCAGTGATTAACATTTTCTGTAAATAGTAATGGCCTTGTCTGCGGTCACAGCCTTGTCACACACAGACATACAAAGCATACTATTTGTCAGCCTACAGTTTTTCCTTTGATTGATGTGATGATATTTGGGGTTTTATGTTTTCAAGGGAAGTGTAGTAGTGAATAAAAACCACAGGAAAAACTGTGGAATTGTTCTTTGATTGCACATTGATGTGTTTTTATGTATTTTCTAATTCTGTGAGCATCAAAAACAAAATTCCTCTCTGCCTCATTGTATTTGTTTTGCAGCAGAGTCAGTGTTTTATGACCTGGAAAAACCAAAGAAACAAAACTAATGGTGAAAAATTATGTCTCTTATAATTTGGTTTGACCTAGCAGTGAAGCAGGGAATGACCCAGTGGTTAGAAAAAAAAAATCCACCCACCCATGTGCCAGCACGAATCTTCTGTGATGTACCGTCGAGCATGTCGCTGCTTGGTGAATCTCTGTAGTCTGCTCTCTAATCTCCCTGCAGGTGGGAAAGCTAGGGGGGCGGGTGATTTCCAATAAGGCATACTAATATTATTGTTGTATAATGACACCCTGCTGCGCATGAATTAGTTCTGCCATCGCTGTGATCTCCGTTTTCCATCCTTCAGGTGTGCCAGAGAAGCCAGAGATCGATGGCCTGACAAAGCCCGCCATGGAGGGAGACCACATCACTCTGACCTGCATCACCCAGGGCAGCAAGCCCGCCGCTGACCTGCGCTGGTTCAGGAATGAAAAGGAGGTCAAAGGTGTGTAACGTCATACCTGCGTTTACACGTGCATCACATCTATGGGTACTGTGGCTAGAAAACATGCCATCATGCAAGCAATTCTAAAAATGCCAATCAGAGTTGGTGAATAAAAAAAAGCACGTTTGCTTTTGTAGTCACCAAAAACAGGCTGATGATTCATTCGCTTTTGTTCAAAGATTCTGTTATTTTAAAACATGATCAACTTATTTTATAAAATCTAAAATTTAGGCTGTTCTCTGTAAATTAAAGTAAAACAAAATGTTACTTTTTTATAAATGAAACTATTTTGTTACTTTCTTTGTATTCCGTACCTATTAGCTGTGCTCTAATAGCATCACTTTCTGTAATTGGTATCTGCTGATTTACTGATATTTTAATACTCCCCAGTTAGCCCCACAGTGATCTCTTTGGAAAGCCGTCTCGCTGTGTTGTCAGATACAAAAAATATTGGCTATCACATTTCACAATGGCTCGTGATTGTGCTTTGTGATAAACAAACGGAGCAGAAATGTGGCAGAAAGTACTCATTTGTATTTCACAATGGATTTAAAATTGGTATTTTCTTTTTCATAAAACTATTGCCATAAAACTGCCGCTTTGGATGTCTCTACAGTGTATTCTTGTTCCGAACAAGTTGTTTCTAATAGAGCAGATTCAGCATGTGTCCTCTGGCCTGAGACCAATACATTAACCTCCCTTGTTATTAGAGGGCTGTTCTAAATCTCACTGACTGGACTACATACCTCATTTCCACCCTGCTCCCGCTCTGTTCTACTTGATGAACCGTCCGCTTTGTAATTGAACGAGACAGCGAGAGTGGGAGAGAGAAGGAAGGAGGGGAGAGGAGAGAGAAAACTGATAAAAGAGATTTGGACATGAAATGATGAAATAAAGTTTTTCAGGGAGAGGAGGAACAGATGCAGTTGTGTATCAAGTAAAGTATATAACCCAGTTGGACAGACTGTCACAGATCATCACAGCTGAAGAACTCTTACAAAGGTTTCTCTGTTGATTCAGAAGGCAGATTAAAGTCAGATATCAAAATGCAAATTGCCTTTTTTCTAATTTAAATGACTGCTGAATTGGATTGAAAATCACACATTGACTTTTTAACTGCCAGAAAACAATGCAAATTTCTAGGAAGACGCTGTCAAAATCTTTGTATAACCCAACAGATCACTGAAACCTAATAAGAATAACAAGCAGGCAGGTGTTACACATTCTGAATACCCAATTAAATGTAGCAGAATAGGCTTTATGAGAAGGATTTGGGATGCGCGAGACAGAAACTCCCCAACATTAATTTCCCTCCTAATACAAAGGATTAATAAAGCACATAAAATGGTTTTTTGCCAATGCAAAGATAATTTTTTGTCTTATTAACTCGGCATTTTAATACTTTTATTTCGGCTGTCGCAGACTAAATTAGTTATGTCTGTCATGTCTCTGGCACATATTTCTTCTTGTAACTAAATGGGATGTTTTTTCTTTATGTGTGTTTTTTAAAATTACTTTATCAATAGATGCTTCTGCTTCTGCTGAGACACCTTATAAATCACCTGGTAAAGTGCAGAGCATGCTAACTTCTTTAATTATTATAATATTTAACATAAACATTTAAAGTAAAATCACATTCTTTCAATTAATGTTGTTGTTGGGTTTTTTCTTTTTACTCTTTTGTAATTTTACCCACTACACTTAGTATTTCTTTTGTTCCCCTTCCAAAGAACAAGCATATAGCATATAACAGATTACAAACTAATTAGCAGGCTGAGTATTTTTTCCTTGCAGGCTTATTGTGTCTCTACGGGTGATTATTGCTACTCCCAGTGGCCAACTACTGAGAGAAGAGCTCCCTGTAAGGCACTGGTAGCCAGGACATTATGTTCTTTTAATTTACCACAGAAACAGGTAGTCAGTGATATCCTCTGTGGCTTAAAGTAGAGAAAATCTCAAGAGGATATGCTCTCTCATTAAGGTCAGATGCTATAATTTGCTGCTGAACATGGGCAACCGCTGTCTTTATTTCAATGCTTTAATAACTGTATAACAATATATTGTTTGATGTAGTTGTTTCTAAAATGTGCCTCGGAGCCGCCGTTTATAAAGCAGAACCTTGAGACAAAATATAAATGTCAGATTAGAAATTTGTTGTCAGACCCGCAGTTGGACTCGTCAAGAATTTCAATCCCAAAGGATGTTTGGCCTACGCTGAATTTACTGAAAAGCTCCCTGAGTTTCTGCCGCTACACCCTTTCCACCCGTGTTTAAGTCCAGACAGCTCAGACTGCTATCTGGCTTTAGGATTTTCTATGGTGCAGACATGCTCTCAGATAAGACTAAATCAATGCTGGTTTTCTACACAGTTTTAAGCAGATATCATGTTTATCTTTCATTTTAATTACTTTGATGATGAGATTGAATCTGTGTCATCACTTTTGTTCGGAAATGCTCAGAACGAGGTCTCTCCTAAAACGAGCTTTGTTAATCTCGCACACTGGATCTGAGCAAAGCGATTTACCAACACCTGAAAAAGTCACCTCTAACCAAACAAATTCATGAATAGTAAATAGAAAACTTTGAAGAGTGCTGGTCTCAAAGGGGAAAAAACATGGATCCCTTATAATAATCTGTCTTCCTTGACAAGTACGTGTCGGTCCATAAAGAACTGTTTCATAAAAAGCTGACAGATTTCAATGTTTTGAAAATGTTATGTTTTGTAAAGATAACATAAAAAGTGTTCCAAGTTAAACTTTTTAGTTTAAACAGCATGGTTGTCTTTTTTTGTTTTCGGTTTTTTAATTAGATGCCTGCAGTGTAGTTGCTTTCTGCAATTTATTTATCAGACATATTCAGGACATGTTTGGTTCAGGGAAAAGCCAGCGCTCAACAATATGATTGACACAGGCACATTTACATATTTAGTTCTGCTTTGTCAATCACTAAAGCATGTCTGCCACTAACTGGACCATTTCTTGTACAAATAAGAAGGTGTGAATGGACCCAGTCGGTCTAACTTGTTATATATGACACCTTGTTATATAAGACACTGAAAGGCTGCTGCCATTCACAAAACATTACAATATATTTATTTCCTTTTATATATATATAAAGAAACCGTGTTGCATTTAAATGGTTAAAATGAAATGAAACCAATAGTATGCGTCTGATGGCTGGTGGTCTGGGATGTCCTCCAAAATAACAGACTAAAAAGAAAAAAAGCACCTAAAAGCAAGCAAATACAAAACAGCATGTGTTAATACACGATGTATCTATGCACGTGTAGGTGGATTGGAGTGCACTTCAAGTGTTCATCATCCTGACAGGATCAGGGTGTGTTCAATGTGAAAAGCCATCTGATTGTGAGCGACCATGCTGGGAATAAATGACAATTGTGACATATTGGTGTGGGATCTGGGGGAATAGAGAAGATTATATTACTGGCAGAGCCACTGGAGCAGTCCATCACCCATTCGCATGCAGTTAACAGACACCCTATGCTAAATGTGGGTGTGTACATCTTTGTATACGTGCGCGCCTGCATGAGCAAAACAGACAGATGGAGCAGACAGCGTGCATGTAAGGACATAAGCTTGTGTGTGTGGAACAGAATCCAATATTCTTATTTCTCAGTCTCTTTGTCCCTCAGATCCCCTCAGTCCCCACCCAGTAATGATATATTTCTATCTCAGTTACACACCATAACCCAGAGAGACCTCTTCCAATATCACCACATGTAGAAGTTGTTTACACACCGCTGAACCAGGGGGAGCTGTGTGGAGACCAAGCAAGGCAGAGATGAAATGAATATTTATTTCAAATAAGGGTGGGGATGTTCTCTATCAGACTAGCATTATCATACTCTCTGACCTAAACTGTAGAGGTTATTGCTCCATCATGTAACGCAATAGCTCTATTCCAAGGGGGCTTAAGGGGAAAAAAACACAGAGATTTGATTCAAATTCGTTTGCAGTCGCATCCCTATTCAGTTGTCAAACTTGTTAGTGAAGGACAAGGTCTGAACACTATTTAAGGTCATTGTGACCTCACATTTTGCTACACTATCACTCAAATACTACTGACTGTATTCATTTATGGTTAATTGGCCAGAATTTGGTGCTACTCACTATTCGAACATTCGAATGGGGTTGAAGAGGTGAAGGGAAAGAGGAAAAAATGTGAACACTGTGAACATCCCACTATGAATCAAGTTCAAAAATTTAAAGAAGTTTTGCAGTTAAAAGAAAAAAATACACTTTTCAGCTGCTTGGGCAGTGTTAGACAGCTTTGCACAATACATAAAAAAGTCTGCGTTGGGACTACATTTATACTATCCAGCTCCCCGGGGTGCTGCGGATCAATGACCATTAAAGATGTAATTTCAAGATGGCTCCTGCAAGTCACGGTGACATGAATAAAAGATGCGTTAGATGCACACACAAAAATACCTCTTTACCCTCTCTATCCTGTTACATGTGCACAACAAAGTACTTGCAAACACGCACATCTGACATATGATCTGTGGAAATCTGTTTCTATATTAATCAGCATTAAGATACAGGACTCAAATGGACAAACAAGATGTTCCACCTTTTTTGTTACTTTTACAATGAGTTTGAAAAAAAAATGAGTTTTTTTTTTCAAAGCTTTGAAAAACAATATGTTAAGAATAAAGGGCGTAAGTGCAAAAGGTATATCCGACTCATCCTGTGAGTTTGAGGTTAACAGATTTAGACTTGCGCACAGAAGAAGAGATCATATTGCTACGCCCACTGTCTGTGCCCATTAAAAGCCACGTCCTAAAGGTGGAGCACCTGTCCATTTTTTTTAAATGTCAAGACACTGAGACTGACCAGACCGCTCCTTCTAGAGTGAAAAACCGTCTTCACAAATCCGCAGTACACGCTTCTTCGCTGTGAATGCTCAGGGAGTTTCATGTCAGAAAGGACATTATGATACTGGTCTGCCAGGCAGTGATAGGAAGTCTCCTAACATTTAACAGTGCTCCCCCCGGTTGTAGTCACACGTCAGTTAAGCACAGAGTCTAGCTGGTAAGGCAGATCAGTCAGGGGAAGATGCTTACAGACAGCCAACAGACAAGCTCCCTGAACGCTGCACAGTAGCAGGAATAAGCGAGAAGATGGTGGACAGCACGATATATCATCTCCACACCTCGCTAGAGCGGGAGCTTGCTGCATATTCTTGCTCTTGTTAAAGTTTACTCATCCTTATTGTTATGCAGCTCATCTGGCAGGCAAAGGGAACAGCATACATAGGTGCTAATCTGCCAATATTTTCTGGTAATATTGTGTATTTCAGCGAATTTAAATTTAAAATAGTGTTTAGTCTCGCATATATTTTGATTATTCTCACTCTCACCCGTAAAAGATTTGATATTGTTCTTGCTTGTGCAAGTTGCTTTAATTCTCAGATGGGATGCAGCTCAGGGTATGTTGCGTCAGCCCTCGGGCCCCTGCCGCCAGGATTAGTCAGGTCTGGCACTGTTGCTCATGATTCCTCCACAACCCCAGCAGACCTCCTCGGTCTCTCTTGTCGGTCCCTCTATGTTCTCTTCTTCGGCTTCAACTCTCTCCTGTGAAATCGCTTAAAGGGGTCAGATTCTCTCATTGTACGCCTGTCATTTCCATTTCTAATCCTCTGAGGCTCTGTCTTGGCTCACACCATTGATACAGAGCCATGAGCACCCACCCACAAAACAACCGCATTTGTAGCCAAATACTACCAGGCTATTTGCGGAAAAGAGGTACCACAGGTGCATATGGCAGCATAGTGCCATTTTTTTCTCCTTTTTTATTATATCGGGTCTACAGAGTGTGTTTGTAATGAGAATAAATAACAAATGAATATGATTTTTAAATAAAAGCTAAAATTTGCTACAGTATTTTTTCACATTATTTCCAGTTATCCCTCCATTTGCTACTGCTTATTTGGGTCACGGTGTCAGCAATCTAATCCGAGATGCCATTGCTACCCTTTTCCCAACCACCAGCCACCTCCAGCTCTTCTGAGGGGACACCAAGGCTTTCCCATGCAAGGCAAAAGAAATAATCTCGCAGGGTCAGTTCCAGGGTGTCTTTCTGACATGCCAAAACCACCTCAACTGGCTCATTTTAATGCTGAGGAGCAGCAGCTCTACGCTAAGCCCCCTTCTGAATGACTGAGCTCCTCACCTTATATCTAAGGATGAGCCCACACCTTTCAAAAGAAGCTCATTTCTGCTGCTTGTATCTGAGATGTTATTCTTCCAGTCACTACCCACAGTTCATAGCCATATGTGAAGTTAGGTAAGAACGTTTAACAGTGATGCTTCGCCTTCACCTTCAGGTCAGTGGATGTTGTGTTCACTGCAGTTTTTTCCTCTACAGAATTATTTTTTCTGTCAGTTAAAAAATGCTTTCTGGTTTTATTTCCTTTTTAACATTACATATACATGTAAAAAAAAAAATTGCTGAATCTTTTGCAACTTTTCTTACTCAAGCCACTGAATATAATATGTCTGTCATGTAACAGTTTTTCTTTCTTCTTCGATTGACACGCGAGAGCTTTAATGGCACGTCAATGGCAGCTGCTCTTTTCAGCTGTGTTTAAAATGTGATAAGATACTGTATTTATGGACCAATTACATCAACTCTTATCCAAACACTTCCACACACACACTTTTGTGCATGCTGATTGCTGCTCTTTATTGATGAAGTCTTACTTGGTGTTGGACAACTGTGATTATGTTCTCGAAGTGGATCTCGGAAGACTCGGGAATTATAATGTTAATGAAATTAAACTTTGAGCGAGCATGTCAGTTTCTGTGCTCTCATCCTGAATCACACGCAAGCAATCAGAGACCATTTAAAATTCCATGACAAAAAAAAAGGAATCCACACTCTTAAATTAAACGGCCAAATTATACACTAGAGAAAGTCGTTTTTTGAGTCTTTCCAGCAGTTTTATTTCAATGCAAGCATATTTACAATCAAAGAACTTCAAAAATAGAATTACAATATAAAACTCAGATATAGTAATATTATAAGATAACTAACTAACTTGCTGAAAGTCTACTGTGAAAAATAGAACATTAGGAGCATCGCCAAGTGCGCATTACAATGATTGAAGTACTTAAATTTGTGTCTTTAGCAGCCTTTCTGTGTGTATAATCAGACTGCATAATTCAAGATGATACCTTCAGTTTATTCAGTCATCACAATCTTTTGATTTACATAAAAATTGTTTTTATAAAATAAAAACACTGTAACTTCTTATCCTCTTTGGAAATGTGCTGTAAAATACCATCATGTCCATATGGACCAAAATCTCAGAGGAATGTTTCCATGACCTTGTTGAATCAGCGATGCTGAGCGATAGAAATATATATTATACTCACCAGCCACTTCGTTAGCTACGCCCATTTAACTGCTCTTTAAAACAAATATTGAATCAGCAAATCATATAGCAGCATCTCAGTGCATTTAGGCATGTAGACATGGTCAACAAGTTCAAACCAAGCATCAGAATGAGGACAAAAGGTTTAAGTGACTTTGAATGTGCTTTGGTTATTTGTGCCAGATGGGCTGGTCTGACTTTTTCAGAACCTCCTGATCTACTGGGATTTTCCTGCACATATGGACCATAATCTCTAAGGAATGACTCCAGCATCCCGTTGAATCTATACCACAAAGAATTAAGGCAGTTTTGAAGCACTTCAGTCCAACACACTGACACAAATACACAAGATCGTTCTTTTACTCTTTAATTATGAACACAAAGCCAACAACACAAAGCAAACTTGAAATCAGCCCAGAGAAACTTCAAAGCAAATTCTGCTTCAATTCTACTGTAACTGAAACATGTATAAGTAGAAATAGAGGCTCCACTATTACAAGTCTGATTGTTCATCGCTGCCTTACTGATGAAGTTCAGGCTTTAAGATCACACTGGGTTCTTTGCCAGTTTTCTGTTAGCATGCTGTCCACACAGATGTTTGCAAAGTGCAGATTCTTTGCCCTGGATTCAGTTTGCACTTTACCAACATACTCTTGTCTTCCCGTGGCATAAAAATAAAAGAAATGTTTGTACATCCATTCCTCAAAAGGTACAGACCACTCCATGTTCCTCCTCTCTGCGCACAGACTGAAATCAGCTGACTGTAGCACAAGTGAACAAGAAGAAAAAGACGTTTGACTTTTTTTTTCTTCCTATCCACCCATCTTGCAGATATCTGAAGGACCTTTTTTAATTATGATGTGATTATTGAACTTACTACAAATTACCAAAAAATCAAAAAGAGCAAAAACAGATATAGCATGTTTGAATTTTTAAAAGGGCATTTCTTTAGAAGGAACCTTCTAGTGTTGCAGAAAGGAGGAGAAAGACAGGTTGGACTCGTGTGTTGACAAAGAGGCAGGGAGTATCAGTTCATTAGGAGCTGCCATAAGTAATAGAAATGGAAAGAAAATGTTTGCACTCCTAAAATAAACTATTGATACTACAAGTTAGATGTAATTTATTTTAGCCGTCATTTTTTTCCTCTGTCATCTCCTGTATCTTCTTTGTGAAATGCAGCCATTTTCTCTCTCCCCCGTTGTTCGCATAGATGTTGCTAACACTGCAGACCTGTCAGTCATTCATCTCTAGGGGAGGCGGGCTCATTGCCTCAGTTGGGGGAAGTGGCTGAGCAGAATAGTTGATTGGCAGAATTGAGAGAGAGAGGAGACAGTAGGGTGGAGAGGCTTGGAAAGTGGAGCAGATGAGCACAGAGGAAAGAAAGATGTGGAGCGTAAACAGTCTCTTTAGGAGGTACAAACAAAGGCGGTCAGCATGAGAGGTACGGTACATACAATACACTTATGATATATATAAAAACTGAAAAAGAAGGACATATTTTTTGACAAAGCAGGGCAACATCTCAATGCAGAGATAAGCCTGGAGTGTTGAATACATTATAGGAGGGAATTCTTTTCTTGTTTGAAAAGAAACTCTGAGTAGGATGTAGCGACTTGATATGATTTTTAAAAACTGGCCGCTGGCATAATGTAAACAGACCAAACACCTTTTGTTGACGACTGGCTGTAGAGATTTTACTGAGAAAAAGAAGGTTTTAAAATAACTCCTTGGAGGTGGATATGTTTAGATAATTATCATCAAGTAAGACAGCCAGTAAGTAAAAAAAACAAAAAAAACAACAACCTAGTGGTGTTGAATTGTGAAAGGCTGTTGAGTTAAGTGGGAGATATGTGGTCTGAAAGAGGATGCTAATTTGTATTGCATAATGCATATATAACAGCTCCCAAGTTTTTAGGAACACATATACCTTATTTTCCAGTGGCAGCACAAACATTCTGAGAAAATGTTTGTGACTAATGTCATCATCTGCTCTCAGTTCTGGTGTCTAATTTCTCTAAACACTAGCTATTTCCTGATATATTCTGGTTTTAAGTGAGATCCCTTTAAGAGGGTGCTAAAGTTTCAGCGCAGTAGTAATTTTCTTAAACTTTAGGTTTCTAGAAAAGGTAACAAAAACATTAGGAGGAAGAAGAATTAGAAGCATTAGAAGTTACTACTTCTGTGATGTAACTGTGGTCATGTAGAGTTCACAGAGAACCACTGATCTACTAGGTCAGGGTACTCAAGGACAGCTTGACAGAGAAAGGGAAAGTCTGTGGTTCAGAAGTCTCATTTTCCACTTTGAAGGACATCTCTGCCTTTGAGGTACTTTGCTTTTAGAGAGGAAGGTTTATCACTAACTGATAGCATTTCAAGGGCTCTGATATGGCAGTCATAAACTTGAGGGCAGGTTATAACCTGTGAATCAAACACATTTAGTTTATCAAAAGACTACAGTGTCAGAGAAGAAATGATGGAATGTGGAATATTCCAAATTTAAGCTGGTTGTAGGATTTTTCCACTATCTTTGCGGTGTCTGGGATATTGGTGGTCACAGGGAGATGCAACAACTGATTGCTTAGGATAGCAGGTGTTGCTGGGATATCTCTGAGAACAAATTGTACTGATAAAGAGAACTGTGCATAATGACACTTTGCTAACAGGCTAATTTAATTACTGCCAATTACTGTCTGGTTTCCACTGGTAATGTTTTTTGAAGTAGTTGTCAGGCAGATGAATCAGACCAAAAGGTCGGATAGATATGAAGTGCATGAAAGTGTTGATTTGTACAAGCTGAGTGGGAGCACATGCAGAGATGACAGGTGAGGCCACACGTAATCAGAAATGTTAACAGTGTAAATATATGCATTCAAAGAGCCACAACTTAAAGTTGAGGCAGCTGCGTTTCATTTTAACACTGCCTGCAGCAAAATCCAGGTTGAATTCGTACTGAGGTAGCCTAGATATGCAACAAAGTGAACTTACAGTACAATAACAGTAAAAGAGCTACAATAGGGTAGCTTCAAATCTATTGTAATCTTTTGCAGCATGTAACTGGAGAATAGTAAGATGATTGTAACATTACTAGAGCATGTTGTAGCTTTAAATACAAGCAGCTCTTATAATACATTTCTTAGTGCTTAGTAAGAGCTCTGTTTGCATATTTTGTATATTGGATTGATTGGCTGTTAGCATTAGCCATAACTCAATATTCAGTCACCAGCAAATGCAGTAATGCAAATTTGGATAATTTGATATGTAAAATATGTATTCTATTCTATAAATTAATAAAGAGAACACTTGAAATTGTTGTAGAAGAGAGGTTTTTTTTTTTCTTAAAACAAAGGATTTTTTTTAACCTATATTGCAAAACTAAGACAATCACAACAATGTGACGGGTCAGTGCAATGTTGATCCTGTACATTGGTTGAGTTTAAAAAACAAGTTAATCACCCTATTCATATGGAAAAATGATCCTTGCTCTTAAACTAGTGAAATGTGACCCGTTTCAGGTATACCTGTAATGAAAATCACTATGAAGGTACATTAAAATTTTAGGCACTAATTGTTTTGCATGATAGGCATGTGTTCTGTATGAATCGAAGACTAGGGTGGAATCTGCCAGTGGTTGTAACACATTGGTTCGTAGCTATCTCACCTTATAAGATAAATGTGCTGCAACCGTGACAGAATGCAATTCTCTCCCAAGGTGCCAAAGAGGTGAATGCAAGTGGGAAGACATTTACAGTACGGAGCTCTCTACAGCTGCAAGTGGACAGAAATGATGATGGAGTGGCCTACACCTGCAGAGTGGACCACGTGGCACTCACACAAGCACCACAGCAGGCCACTGAAGTACTGGAGGTCCACTGTGAGTGTAGACGCAAAGTACAGCACTCAAACACATATATGAAGTGTACACATGAGCATAATGGATAACAGAAAATTCAAACCAATAAAAGGCAGTAACTACTGTAAATAGCCATGGTAATGGGAGCTTTTATGGCTGTTGAACCCAGTTAGAGAACATTTCAACTAATGAGGCCTCCATCATTGTATGTAAATGCACTATTTCAGAGCTGATTTTCTGTGATCTTGCATTTATAATTTTACATTTAGGCACTAGTATTTTATTCAGTCAGTATCCCTTGGTCTGGGCAAAAATGTACTGTCCAATTGTCCAAATATATTTATAATATTTATATCACCCCCTGGGATTGTATGTGTGTGTGATCCAAATGCTGTGTTTTGAGGGTTCTGTTCATTATCCACTACCTTGGATGTTGTTCCTGGAATCTGCTGGAGCTACTTTTCTAGTTTCGGGTTTATAGCTCCCATTGCTCCTATTATCACTGGGACTACTTTGGACTTTACCTTTCAGATCCTTCAGCTCCTGATACTTCTCTGTTTTTACATGCTACTTCTTCTTGATCTTGTTGTCTGCCACATCTATCAGAACTTCAGTCTTCTTCTGCTTGTCAGCCACAACTATCACCTGGTTTGTTGGCCAGCAGCTTGTCTGTCTGGAAGTAGAAGAACCACAGGAATTTACCCCCTTTGTTCTACTCTGACATTGGGACTTGGGGACTTTTAGTCCATATGCAGCACAGATGTTCTTTGTGGTTGTTCCTTGGTTGTTGTTGGATCTTCCAACAAGCTGTTGCCAGCTTGGATCTTACACCCTGTGCTATGTGTTGGATAGTCTCCAGGGGCCCTTTGCAAAGTCAGCAACTTGGGTCCTGTGGTAGACTCCTGTTATATGGATCTAGTGCTTAAGGCCTGCTCTTGTGCTGCCGCTACACCGTCCTTTACGCTGTCCTTTTCTATCAACCAGTAGGGTTTCCTGATGTCAGCCAGTTACACATGTGGGGGCTTGGTTGTCTAGGATAATTCCTCTTCCTGTTCCTCATCACCATCCACCTGCCTGAGGCATGCTTAGAGAAGCTCATCTCAGGGGAATATATATATGTATCCCATTTATGTCAAGAAAATGTGAAAACAATGTTTTATATTTTCTTCCCTCAATTTCAGCCGTCTCTCTGTTTGTCTTAGATGCTCCTCGTGTGGAGATCACCCATTCCCTTGAAGTCCCTCAGGAGGGTCAGTACTTGAAGTTGGAGTGTGTCTCCAAAGGAAACCCTTCGTAAGTCTCTAAAAATTTTCATTAATTGATTGACATCATGCTTTCATATAGTGTTTTATAGATTAGACCTAGATGCAGCATGCTTTCTTTCTCTTACATATTCTCTTACCTTTTAGGCCAGATCCTGTGATGTGGACAAAGGATGGAAGTGAACTTCCTGACCTGGACAGGATGATTGTAGAAGGAAGAGAGCTTACCTTTACGTCTCTTAACAAGACAGACAATGGGACCTACCGCTGTGAAGCTAGCAACCACCTAGGGACCAGCAGTGCTCAATATGTACTCTACGTCTATGGTGAGTTCAGGGGAAGCACTGAAATATGGATAATTGCATTTCATGACACAATATAAAAAAGTAAGTCAGTCAGTTACTAATATGACACCACTGGGGAAAAAAAGCTTCAAGAGGAAAACTTGGTTTCCAACAAAGCTATGTAAAAATTGTGAAAAGTATGAACCTCATAGGCATGAGTACAAAACACCATTCAAAAAATACAGGATTATAATACCTCCTGATCTGCATACTGTATCAATGCTAATAGTGATTAGTGGTACCATCCCTCACAGGGAGAATAAGGGCCCCAGGTGACACAAATGCCACCAACGCCTTTCCTTAAATAAACCTGTGTCCCAGATACACACGCACACACACACACAACACACTAGGAGGGAAATGTGTGAGAGAGGCAAAATTTAGTGCTGCGTTGTCAGGAATATCACCAGGAAGGATAAGTAATTCCTAGTAACGCCAGAGGAGGTGGAGGATAAAGGGACTCAGTGTCAGGGAAAACAGATAGTTCTTCCTCTCTTCCGCTTCTTCACTGCCATTTGTCTCTTGGCATTAAGTAATAATGCTTTAAAAAATAGCAAAGCAGTAAAACATCTCTTTTCACTGTGTTATAGAAACAGTGCGTGATCATTAAAAAACAGGTCGTTCTGACGTTAAGAAGTGGAGATGAAGAAAAACATAGCATTAATAATATTACATGAGCTCTTTTATTTAAAAACAGAAAGTAATGAAAAATCTAATTACAAACTTTTGAGTATAAAACCGAGCTACCCGAGTAACACAGGTTACTATGAATAGGTCATAAAGGGCTGTGGAAACCTCAAGAGTGATGAATGACAGAACAAAATGAAATACTCGTTCATGCAATTAGATTTATTTAATGAGAGTGCGATGAACGTATAAGCCATTCAGCCTTTCTCTAAGTAAATGCTGTAAATTTTGAAATATAACGCAAGTCCACGCAAGCAGATGTTCGGGGATGTAAAAGGCAATACAAAATATGCTTATTTTATGCAGAATGCCATGTGACAAAATCAAGGTAAGGATTAGGTATAGAAACCTTACATCTTTCTAATTACTCATATCACTGAAATTTAAACTTAGTACGCACACGCAGTATCTGCTGAGACAAGGTTACTGCAAAGATGCAAATGAGTTTCATTTGCTATATATATTCTGTCTGTCAGATTTTTGCAGATAATTGCTGATGCTTTTAAAATACCGTTGGTGTAGAGTATATCGCTCAGGTATTTAGTTAAAGATCCCTTCTTTGAGTTCAAAGCCACAAAATAGGATGAGTGAAGACTGATTATATATACCATCAAAAATGTATGATACCTTTCAGCTTCAAATTCAAATCCTGTCCATAGGTTTTATTAAAGGAGGCGATTCTGAAACAGTGCTGTTAGAGACCTTTAGATTTTTTTTAACCTCTTTCATTCCATCAAACATTTCTTTTACTAGTTGATTAATTGTTTGAGCTGTAAAATTATCAGGAAATCCCTTTCACTGTTTGCTAAAAGCACCAGGAGATGTCTTTACATTTTTGTCTTTGTTTAAACTCCAAAAGTGCTGAATTCTTGAAAATTCTATGATTAATTAAGCAATTAGCTGTGGCTCTTATTTAATTAGTGGATTGCTCACACTTGTCATGGCGCGCCACCGCACCTAACAATTTCTTCTGAAGCTGCAGCAAGAATAACCAATGCATGTAATGACAGTGATGTTATTAAACTGACAAATTCTCTGCCAGAAAAAAGACAATTGGGTGCGGGAGGGTCAAAAAGTCCTATTCAGATTCATTACTTGTTCTCTTGAAATGGCACCCAGTCTGTTCCTATCCTTCATTAGTGATTATCACACCTTTTAGCCTTTCACAATTGCCTCCATAATTCTTGGAAAATACCTTTTTAATGGTTCTCGAACAAGGGGACATTTTCTCTCTTCCCTCTTTCCCGAAGACATGCAGTTAGCTGCTTAGTGAGTCACGCTAAGGCTGAAATGTCACCAAGACACAGAGGACAGTTGGCCCAGAGAAAGACTACGAGAGCCAATTAAAAGCTTCTGGATCACCATAAAATGCAGAGTGACATAAACATAAAAGCCAAGGTGGTAATGTAACCTCATTAACTTTGTCACCCAATGTTTCGCTCTCACTTTTTTCTGTAGCTTTAACATGTGACAGTGAGAAACGATCAGTTTTACTATTATCCTGTAGCGAGAAGCCAAAATTCAACACGGAAATGAGAGCTTAACCGATTTTTTTTTTAATCCATTTGTCAGATTACGTTTTCAAATCATCAGCTGTCTTCCCTCTCACATGTTGAAAGGTTGCTAGTGCAGGGTCCATCTCCAGAGACAGTCGCCAGCATTAGCAGATTTAAGGTTAATTCTGCTCTTTTGCTAAACAAATTGCCTTCACAATTCAAAGACAGAATACTTGAAATCAGAGTTGACGGACAAAATGTAGAAGATTGGGACTCTTAACATCGCTGATCATTTCAGAATCAGTGAGAAAGCCTTACTGGCCCACTAAAACAGGAACAGTAATGCACTCAACTCATGTATGTTGTTAAGGGCATCACATTTCCTTATACTGGAAAAGCCATGCTTTCTTGTGCTGTGATCTTATGTTATATGCTTGGAATTGTGTCATAATTTTCCCTTTGTGTTTCCCATCACTGTATATAGTTTTTTTTTCTTTGTGTTCTTTTAACGTATCTAACTTTCCCCATGTGAATTCATTTTGCTGTTGTTGTATTTTGTGTATATGTGTTTATCTGTGCCCTCCACCAGACGCCCCCACCACCCTGCCTCCACCCACCACTCCCCCCCTACATCCCATCACTCCAGATCCTACCGCACTATTAGGCTCCCACGCCTCAGACCCCACAGTCACTGGCAACAGAGGTACAGTACCACCCCACGCATCTCCACAGCATGCTACAGCATAGTCTAACTTCCCTCTCACTTCCATATCTCCTCTGTTACTTCTTTGCTACTTCTCTACCTCAGGCATTCATATTCTTATTTCTTGTGGACATAAAACATGTGAAGACACTTATCGGTCATCCTACCCAATTATTGCCTTTAATTTTTGCTACTTAAACTATTTTCTCAGCTGAAGGACTGTAAACATTTTCTTTTTTATGAGCAATGATATATTTTTTTACACTGGGACAGACTTTTCTGAGTTTCAGAGAAACTCCAGGTGTTCAAATACTCTGTGTGCTGTCCCCTTGGAATTGCAAAGACTCCAGCACTTCTGTGCCCTGAAACCTCAAAGAAGCAAATGTCATGTCCAACTGAAAATGTCTGGCCACTGGAGATATCTCATCATGCCTTCTAATGCTGTGTTAACTCTTAGAGAATCCTAACTTGACATAGTCCCTTTGCCACTAAGGCTGCATATTTGGTGTTTTTAAAGTGGTCCCTGTACAGAACTAAGGCTTTTTTATTGTTCATCTTATGCCCTTAAACATAGATAAGACAGAGCTAATTTCATCATGCTTGTAAGCAGGCCAGCTCCAGTAAGCATATAGCAAGCTTCATTAAACTTTGTGCGTCCAATCATGCATGAACATAGGCGGGCTTAATGCTGCATTTGATAGCAACTGGGAACTAAGAATTTCCTGACTCTATTGAAAACAAACAATACTTTTACACTTAGTAAATCGGATACTGTTTCTGAACACTGACTCTGCATTTTCCACACATAAAATCTTTCTCATATTGCTTTTAATGGAGTAAAACTGTGACTTTTGCTTCTTTTTGGCTTTTGTGTTACTTTAGATGAGTAAACTACACTACATTCATGACCTTTTTTGTTTTCTGTAGAGGAAAAGGAAACAAAGAAAAGGTTGGGGTAGCCATGTTTTGTTTTTGCCAGTTTGTGCACTAACTTGGCAGAGGTTGAAAATGTTTTCATTTTGGCGTCCGTATTCTCACATACGAGGTAGATCAAATGCAGCATAAGGCCATGCTTCCCTTATCCCTGTGTACAACGGGGGACGGCAGCATCCTGTTCCAGCTCTAATGCGGCTGCCAGAGCCGATCGCTCCCACTCAAGACAATGCTTGCGATTCCACCAGACATGCTGCAGCCCGTTTCAGCAGCGTCTCAGAAGCAGATTACAGCTACTGATGACACAAGGCCCTGCAGCAAAGGGCTGGCATAACAATCTCCTCCTGCTAGCTTTTGGCTGAGTTTTCCACAGAAGTTTTCACTTTGCTCTCTGCCTTTCAAAAACAAGGGCAGCAGCAACCAGCCAAGGTTGCAAGCCACATGAATTATAATGCACTGAGTGGTGAGTCCCAGGTTCAATTCCAGCTTGACATTTGCAGCTCGTCGATCTCACGAGTAACATGATGTGATAATTAACAAAGTTAGTTGATTTTGACAGACTTAATTACCACTCGCGGCATCATAGGCTGCTGTTGCCACTCCTCAGTATACGATGCATACTCTTGCTTCAAAAGGAGTCAGTCCCACTTGAGGTCCTCTAGCACGTCCAGCTGAACTTGTTCAAAGAAGCCAGTTGAGTTTTTTTTCTTGTTATTTATTTTTTTTAGTTCTTTGGTTGTTTTCTGACCAAGAGCCCTACTGTATTTTTTATGTTTTTCCTTTTATTTTAGGAACAAAGTCTATTTGCATTGGCTAATTACACTGTGATTTTCCTGAGGCCATACAGATCTAAGCAATACAAAAGAAAAGAAAGGCAAGAGAAAAGGAAAGAAAACAGAAAGAAGAGGAAAAAATAAAACCAAGGATCGGTGTGTAGCAGCTAATTGTAGTGTATTTTATACGACAGTTCTTCCTCTCGTCCATGAAATCTGATCTAAATTGTTTAATAAACTCTGTCCGTACTTTCCAGTAATCATCAAACATGTCCACCCTGAGTCTCAAATGAAATGTCAGTTTTTCCATTACAAAAATATCATGTATCACATTAAATCAGTCTTCTCCGTTGAGGCGCTCAGCCCTATACAACAGGGAGGTGACCCTCAGGCGGACACAGAAAATGCTGAAAGGAATCGCATATCCCACCTGTCTAGGGAAAGCATCAGGATCCTTCAGGAGGACACGGCTATGGAAAAGGATGTTTCGGCACCCCTGCGACACATAACTGGCAGTAAACAGATGCAGTAGATGAAAAGGATATGGCGAGCCTCTGGGCGGGTGTAGTTGCTTTAACCTATTTTCCAGGGCACAGATGCTGACATGGCACCACATCTGCTACAGTAGATTGATATGTCCACGTTTTTGAGTGACACGTCAATTTAAAGCTAATGTGCTGTGATGGCCCGTATGCAGAAGAACTTGCTCACTCATATATCATCTTCATCATGGTTTCCAAAGCTGTTATCAGTGTGTGACATGTTTTCCTGAAGTGATTGTGTAAACAATCCATCATAGTGTGATATCGGTAATAGCACATAAAAGAAATTTTGTTAACATATTTATAACGCTGTATATTTTCTCACAAAGCAACATATTTAACACTGTGTATTTTCTCACAAAACGTTGCACAAAATATGAGCTTTCAGTTCAGCAGCAATTAAATATACTTACATGATCTATGCATTCATACATTTTCTGACACTTATCGAGGTCTGAGTCACTGGGGCAGCAGCCTAAGCAGGAGTCTCCCCCTCGCCAGACAACAGCCACTCTTCTGGTGGAAAAGGGAGGCCTTCCCAAGCTAGTCAAGAGATATATTGATTCGAGGGTTACTGGGTCTCCCGCTAGTTGGAAGTATCCAAAACACCTCGCTTAGGAGGTGTCCAGAAGGAATTTGAGTCAGATAATTTAACTACCTTAGCTGGCTCATTATGATGTGGAGGAGTAGCGGCTCTACTCTGAGACCCTTGCTATCTCTAAGACTGAGCCCAGCCAGCCTCTAGAGGAAGCTCATTTCCACCACTTGTATGCCACAGCTCGTAGCCATAGCTGAAGGTGGGAATGTAGGTCGACCAGTAAAGCAGCAGCTTTGCTTTCACACTCAGCTCTCTCTTCACTGTGACAGACTGGAGCATCATCCACATTACTGCAGCTGCTGAACTCACGAACCCCAGAATTCTTGAACTCCTTAATCGGGGAAGCAACTCTGTCCTTACCTTACCCTTTTCCAACTGAGAACCAGTATTTCAGACTTGAAATGTTAAATCTCATCCCATCCGTGTTAGGTGGTTGGGATGAAAGCATCTCATTGGCTGAAATCACCCTAATGACAAGCTGGATGAAGCCAACACACAAGATTCCTAGACCGCCAAACCCTGCACCCTCTGCTCCTTAGGTGTGCAAAAAATTATTGCCCATTACTTCAAATAAACGGTAAAATATAAGAGAAGAGAGTCACTGATCCTTTACATGCAGTTCACCCAAGCAGCTTTATTCATTTCCATTTATGTGTGTATGTTTTTTTTCATCATCATCTAAGCAAGATATCTTCTGTCTTGTCTGTGCTCTTTTGCTCCCTCTCTTCATTCCTCTCAACATCATGGTCTCCATCTCAAAATAATTTCCTCTCATCACTGCTGCTTTCTGTAAATGACCGTCTTTAAAGTCCTTTGGGAGGCTTGACTCCCCTTCTACCTTTCCTCCGCTTTAGTCCCTCTCTAAGCTTTTGTTCAGTTATTCCTCTCCTTTCCGCTTCATCTCTTCTGCCCCCTTACATCTCTCTGAAGGCCCTGTTAGATAACAGTCTTCCACACATTGTTGGATGTTCTTCATCAGTGTGCCACAGTTCTTCTCTGATGTCTGTTTGTGTAGTTCAGAGACACAAGAGGAGCTGAGCCTCTCAGTATATCTACAGGGAATCTAAATATCAGACTCCTTCACTGCGTTCCTAGTCACAGGATACTTCACTATCTGTTTTCATCTGTCTACTTGATTTATTACCAGGTTTTTTATGGCCCTGGATGAAAGCAAACAACTGTGGAGCTTTACCAGCCCCATGACGTTTTGTATTTTTGCATAATGAAGTTGTCTTCCTCCACAGGCATGCTGTAGGTTCAGCACTATAGGCTGTATGCGTTCTCAGGTTTCCCTTTGTCGTTTCGGTGATCTTTCCTTCTGCTCTTTTATCAGCGTATGGGGTTTTGGGGTTTTTTTTGAAAGCGCACGGCTATCCCTTTATGCATTTATCTGGATACCAGCATTAGGGTTGTGGTTTCTTTGATTGGCTGTAGATGATTACTCTATGTAAGCCCTCACTTCTGCAAATTGCAGTCAATAAATTGGGTGGACAGTTATGCTGTTGGTACCTTTTGGAGCATTTCCATGGATATGGCTTGCTGTGTGGTACAGCTGTTCAAGACGTTTGTGCTTCAGATTTCACGAGTGAAATATTAATATTTTATCTACCTATTGGTGTGCAACTATACAGTAAAAGGAGTCCGCTTGTCAACTGAGCTTTCTAGTGTTAAGTGAAAAACTGGCTCTCCAATCTCTTATCCAAATGTTGACACTAAAACCAATGGGTGATGTCACAGTGGCTATGTCCATCTTTTGTATACAGTAAATGAAAAATGCTGTCTTAACTCGTGTTGCACAGCAACTTCAAACTGGCTGCAGATATGAATATCTTTCCTTTCAGTTGTTAAAGGATTTCATATACCGTATTCACAAAAATGTGTTCCCATAATGAAAAATGTTATTGTCTAGTAGGATTTCACAGTAATGGCTTTTTTATGTGTTACTTTGCTGACACAGTCTCTCCGAGTTTTAGTGGCCAATATAATCATATACCGAGACATTTATTTATCCTTGTACGAATATTAGACAATAAATATTTTATCGTACACTTACCGAAGCTAATAGGAAATTTAGATTTGATAAAACCCATGCCTTTACTTGTCTTGTTGACCTTTAGAGCGCTAGTAGTGCACAAAAATCCAAGAGATTCCTCTGGTTTTCATTTGTATTGTATAATGCCAGAACTGATGCATTACTGCAGTCTCTAATTCTCTTTATTAATGATGTGCTGGCAGGTATGCCCAACACTCACACTGCTTCAGTAGCCCAGTCAGTCTTAATGGCTATAATAACTCTTTCAGTAAGTATCAGAGGTCTATGTAATGTCATCAGACCATCACATTATGAATACACACACGCACTGACGCACAACACACGCACACATGCGCGCACATCTACACGTTCTCTCTCTTGAGTTCTCTAAAATATGCCAAATGCTTTTTGTGGCTTGCAAAATTAGCACTGACCTTGTGATGCTAAAAGGTGAATCATGCACAAGGGTTTCTTTGGTGTTTAAAATATTTACTATTCACTTCTCATAATAAGCATTCGTGTGGCCAACCCCAGCCCCTGTAGCCTGGTGTTGCTGCAGAAAAAGGCCCCACTGCTGGGAAGACAGCAATTATTCATGCCTAGTGTCTTCTCCTGTGGAGAAGAGAGAAAAACTAAAATACCCCTATACCTGATTGTAGAGTAAAGGTCTTGTTGCCCACGAGGATAAGAAGATAAAAGTCAAGGAATGCAACAAGAACCTTGGGACTATTAATCAAAGTGTAGTTGTCTTAATTGATACAAGAGGGATGGTTAGCATTTTTACTGACAGTGGAGGTTATCATGATACTCTGTACCTTTTTCCCTTTTTTGTGGCCGGTGCTCCAAAGCCAAATCATTATTCTTCTCCTCTTTAAACTGAAACCAGTACCTGCAAACTTAAGGAGAATTCAAGAGCAGAGACAAGTTCAAAGATCAGGAATAGCCTCTGAGCTTTCTCCCTTCTTAAGTGTGCACTGGCCAAAATGCTGCATGCAAATAGTAAGGCAAGGTTGTTGGCTTGAGATGCAGATTGCTGAATTGGGCATAACAGATTCAGAATAAGTCAAAGTCTGCAGGCCTATTTTTACCAACTTCTGTTTGCAGTTACTCTTTTTTCCCAACTTACTGTCCTTGAAGAAGAATTAAAGGAGAGCAATTAGGTCTTTACTTTTTCGCATTTAATGTGAAAAATGTTATTACTGGGAACATTACTTTCCTTTAAAAAGTTCTTTTGATGAAATGTGGCCAGAAACATATTAATCTAAACACTCACCAGCCATTTGCTTATGTACATCTTTTCAACTGCTTATTAATGCAAATATCCAATCAGTCAATCACACGGCAGCGACTCAAAGTTATAACTGAGAGTTTTGATTTTTATTGCAACATTCAGATGGAAGTCAGAATTTGGCAGAGAACAGACGAAAACATGGCTCCATCCTGCCCTGTATCAATGATTCAAGCTACTGGTGGTGTGATGGTGTCGGGAATATTTTCTTGGCAGACTTTGGGCCACTTGGTACCACTCAAGCATTATTTAAACACCACAGTCTGAGTATTATTGCTGACCATATCCATCCCTTTATGGCCATTGTGTACCCATCTTCTGATGGCTGCTTCCAGCAGGATATCACATGCCGTGTCACAAAGCTCAAATCATAACAAACTAGTTTCTTTAACATGACATTGAGTTCGCTGTACTCAAATGGGCTCCACAGTCACCAAATCTCAATCCAATAGAGCACCTTTGTGTGTGCATCCTACAAATCTGCAGCAACTGTTTGATGCTTTCCTGTCAATATGAACCAAAAGTGCTCAGAAATGTTTCCAAATGTTTGTTTGTTGTTGAATATGTGCCATTAAGAATTAAAGCAGTTCTGAAAATTAAAAGGGGGTCAAGCCGGCCATTAATGAAAGTTTGGGATGTCACTCCACATGGCTCTGAAACTGTACACTAAGCCACACTGCAGTTTCTAAATGTTATGATGCTAAACATGCTGAAAACTATATGTAACCACACAGTGAAACAACGAGCGGCTTTACCTCACCTGTAATTGCTGCCATTACTAACGTCTGTTTTTGCTTCCTGAGAAAGGAGAGGGAGAGACAGCTCTATCTGCTCCCCGCAGCTCAGACTCTGATGGCAGCTTTGAGGCAATCATCATTTACCTGAAAAACACACACACACTCACACAGGCCATTATCACACTACATGTAACATATGTAAACTTGCTTATGTTTACTGACAACCTGTCACCTGATTGTTGACTGTCATTTCATGTTCCTTCTGTGCTCTGGCATTGCAGTCACTCCAGATTGTGATTGCCTGCATAATTCACAAAATACCCATAGACAGTTTAAATATAGGCTGTATTCACATTCCAAAATAGGTTATTAAACATCATTAAGCCTATCTGTACATGTCAGAATGTAATATAGTATAATATATAGACTATAACGTATAACATTCAAGCTATTTGTTTTAAATCTGCCTTAAATAAATCTAAATTATACATGATTTTGTAACCCAAAAAGTGAAAATAGGTGAGAAAACATGCATCAGAGAATACAGTAATTAACCTTACTAATGATCTCAAAACTAAAAACTAAATAATTGGGTGGTTAATTCAAGGTCTTTAATAATAAGCTTTGTGTATTTAGGGAGATTGTTCAAATTTCAAATCATTTCTTTTCATCGCTGTCACAAAGTGTTTTGAATTCAAAAGAGCTGATTGTACTCCACAGGTGACCATTTTCTGGCTATAACCACACATTCTATTCAAGCTTATTCAAGCTTATTCAGGCTAAGGACAAACCTTTTGTGAAAACTCAATAAGGGAAAATCCTTGGAGGGATTTGTAACTGTTTTATTCTATTGATATCGATCTTGCTTTTAAATGAAGGACACAGGTAAGGCAATGTGATGACCAGAAAACATATTTTCTGGAGGGCAAGTAGCCCGGACAGCTTTTTAGTCGCTGTGCTTAAACCAGAGAGGTACAGGCCGCTGCATCCCTGGGGTGGAATGGTTAAATATCGGACAACGGAGATCACCTTCACACCGCTCTTTGGACGATAAAGCTTAGGAGCACTGGAGAAATTAAAACATAATGCAAAGGTCTTTCCACTTATTGCCAGGAAAGCTTATTGATATCCTGTCACATTAACTCGCTTTGGGGAAGAATTATAGCAACAATTTGGAATAAAGTGTAGAACAGAAAAAGAGAAATCGTTAGATCCTGGGGCTACTGTTATGAATTACATGTAATAGCCCTTCTTTTCATTAACTCCCAATGGCAGAGGACACTTTTGGCAATCTTGAAGAAACACATACACACAGAGAAGGCAGTCCAATTTTCATTTATTGACATGAAGTGCTATTTGGTCCTTTTATAAATTTTTCCTTCCTTGTCTCCCACCCAACCCCCCAAGTTGGGCTTGTGGTGGCAGCTTACTTCATCCAGAATCGCTCATTTCTTTAAGCCATTATTTGTGCTGTTCCTGTGCTGCAGTTGGCTCACACAGCGCGGTTCTTTCAGCAGAATGTAGCAGTGTCGTTTGTGGTGGAAAATATTTGAAAAGCAGCAGCAACACAGGCAAGATTAAGTTACCACAAGTGTAACATTGATGCTATCTTTCTGCTTCTTCCTTTGGTGGATTTTATTGCTGTTTTGAAGAGGTTATGGATTTTGCAGAATGTAGAGCTGCTTTGATAGATGATTCTTGCATGAGACTTAATTAATTCTTATGATTAATTATCTTGCTTTGCTTATAACTCCATGCTGTTACCCTGCTGACCACAATTTCTTTTTATTCCGCGAGTAAAAAAAGAAAGAAAGAAAAGAAAACCACTGGGTTGAATATTCAAGATAGTGTCCACATGTGGGCTTTATTGAATGATTAGCTGAAGTAATTTGTTTTCAGAATCTAATTAATCCGCACGACCCAGCAAACAGTAATGTGCAAGGACACACACAAACACGGCAACACACACATCTTGGTAACATTACTCTTTTTTTTAATTCTCTCATGGGCTTGGGTGCATGCATTCAAAGGTGGACACACAAGTGTCTTTCGGCCCTCTGCTACAGCCTCCAGGGACTCTTTCATCTTGGCAGTAGAGCCAGCATTAGATGCAGATTGGTGAATTTCCAGTCTCAGCCAAAAAGTTGGGCATAATTGACTCACTGAACAAGCAAAGTCTGCAGGCACTTTTCACCACTTTCTCCCCTTTACTTTCTGATGGTCGACACTCTAGCTTTTGTATCGGTGGCTTTAACATACCATCAGTGCAGAGGAATTAACACAAAGTAATTCATTTTTGTTTCACGTTAAATGTGAAGTGTTTTCAAATACTGTTGTAGAAAAGACTATTACTAGATACATTATTACCCTAAAATGTGCCGCAAAGAGGTTTGGAATTAGCCTGTTCGCCTGTGTGAATCTGATGGAATTCTGAATACTCTGGACTGACATCATTTGTCCATACATGCAGGTGTATTCCATTCTTGTGAAAATGAGAATGTTTAATTGACTGAGGATGTGATTATAGTTCGATCTCCAAAGGTCACTTTTGCAAGAATGAAAATGATGATGAAATGATCAAGTTTGGATAGACATGGATGTAAACTACGGGTCGATTTGTTTGTGGCAGCACACAGGAAGTTTTGTCATGAAGCTGTACCTCAACATGTAGCACCTTGCCATGGAAACAGCACACTTTTGCTATGCTTACCCAATGATGTTATGGTGTGACTTGTGTTACACATATAACACACGGGCATGAATCTATGGAAACATCCCTCAGAGACTTTGGTCTTTATTGGCATGATAGCATCACACAGTTGGCTGCACAGCCATGATGCATGTTTGCGATAATTAGAGATTTGTGACATGGCACATGATATCCTGCTGGGAGCAGCCATCAAAAGATGGGCACACTGTGGTCATTAAGGGTTGGACGTGGGGAATAATAATAGTCAGGTGGGCTGTGGCATTTAAATGATGCCCAGTTGATACTTAGAGGCCCAAAGTGTGCCAAGATAACATTCCCCACACCTTACACCACCATCAGAAGTCTGAACCATTCATACAAGGCAGAATGAATTTCTGACTTTAACATATGAGTGTTGCAGGAGAAAGTCCTCAGACCAGGCAACATTTTTCCAAATTCTATTGTCCAATTTTAGTGAGCTTGTGGGAATTGTGGTCTCAGTTTCCCTCTTCTTAGCGTACAGGAGTGGCACTGGGTGTGATCTTCTTCTGTTGCAGCCCATTGTTTTCCAGGTTCAAAGGTATGGTCATATTTCGCGAACAGTGAACAGGTGCATCTAAAAGAATGGCTGGTGAGTGTGTAAACGGACGATGTGACAACAAGCTGCTGTATTTGCTGTCATTCCTAATGTCTGGGCTTCTACCTGTAAATAGAACCGTTTAGACTGAAAGAGCTGTATCTGAGTCCTGCAGAAAAAATCATGGTGGCTGTGAAACAATCAGCATTTGGCAAAAAATGTAGAAATAAAAAATTTAAAAAAAGAAAAGTGAACACTATAGCGTGTACTATACAGCCTGTCAAAATCAGGAAGGGTGATTCAAATGTCACAAATATAGGCTGGCTTCAGCTACCCAGTATAATACAAAAATATAATAAATATATAAAAACTGAGGGATACAATGTATTGAAATTATTTAGTATATTTATGGATCCACTGCAGCCTGTGCAATAGGATTCTGGCCTTTTTCTGAATGCTTACACTAATGGGCACTGACAGCTTTACTATGAATTTCTTTTCACTTGCACAAAACAGCCTCTTTGTGATCATAAAAATCTGTTTTGTTCACCATCTCTAATGTGGGAGTTCAAACTCACAGTATATTCTAAGTTGTTGTTTTGAGTTGCTTTTTTCTCATTTTATATCAAATGAAAGTAAAAGTTTAAAAGGTTTCCAGACAGGCGTGCCAAACAGTGTGCAGGCAAATATCAAAACACATTTTAATTACACTTACTAAATGGGTAATAAAAGGGGAACAGATGTGTGTGGTACATTATAAGCACTGGTGTTTTTGCACAGACTGTTTGGTTTTATGATGAAGGGACAGAGGTGGTCGCATATTTTTCTTGCAGCACCTCGAAGCAACAGGCATCATTAACCAAAAAAGTAGTCCCCAAGCCAATAAAACGTATAAGCTCCATACACATACTCTTTTAAACTTACTGGCATCCCATTCGGTAATCATTCCATTAATGTACAACAAGTTTCATATTTCCTGCTAAAATAGCATCCAATTTATTTATGTATTTGTTTATTTTTATGTTTCTCATGAATGGAGACATATGTTGAGTTTCAGTTGCAAAATTCTCTGTTCTGCCACAGCGAAAGATTCCCCGACCCGCACCACAGATACAAGGACACTGCAGCTCTATAAGCAGCCCGTGCTTAAGCTAGCTTCTGCTCTATTGATCTGAGCTGAAACCACTGCTTCACAGAGCTAAATCTAAAACTGAGAACGAAAAAAAGCATAACACAAAAGAAGAAAAGGTGCCTGTGGGGGATGAATTTTAATATTCACAAAATTACGACCGAGAGGGGAAGAGAGGGAGAAAGATGCGTGTATGTTAAAGCAGCAGAATGGAAAGGACATTTGAATAGCTTGCACTGTATGACGAATTAAAGGATTCTGTCAGTGCAGATGAAAGGCGGCCCGGTGGATGGTGTATAACAATAATTTACACGTAGCAAACATTTCTCGTGATGTTCTTCAGACACTGACAGCACACGGCGTTTGAAAAGTGAGATAAGGACATGCAGTTGACATGCAGTGTGCTGCTCTAAGAAGCTTTCTTTGACACTTAAGCTGCACACGTTTCTTTTGCTTACGTGCTGTCTGTGGAGATAGCAGCCCCGCTGAACCAAACGCGAACTAGCTTAGTGTTAGATACATACTTGTCAGCTGTGAGTGTCAAAGGAGTCTCTTTAAGTCACAGTTGTAGATAAAGTGTTAAAATATCTGCTTTGGATTTACAGCACTTAGTTCTTAAGTACATCAATCCTTATATCACTTTTTAGACATCATGTCATTAGGTATGTATGCTTAATGCATACACGTTTTTATTTCCAGCCTTTACACAGTCTCTTGAAATGTGCACAGTATTACATACCCTTCCACAGTAACCCCATATGGAGCCAGCAACAATGGAAGAGATCAGATGAGCAGTTACACTTTTGGCTCTCTGCGGCCATACAGTGGTTCACAGAAGACCTGAACCCTCTTTAATTTATTAAACAAGCCCAACTCACAAGGCCAGGCGACAAGGAGGGTGTTATAAATATTAAAAGAAGAGTTTGCTCTGCCACACTCTCATATTAAATCACACAGAGAAGAATGTATCTGCCCTTATTAAAAGATAATGTGTTCTGGAGCCATAAAAATGTATAACCCACAACTCTAGATCCCTCTCCTCTTCCCCCTTCTTTCCTCTTTTGTCTTGGTCCAAGTGAAATTTCAGCCTTTTTGTGTGCATCAATCTCTATTTTGTCCATTTTTACTTTGTCTCTTTGTACAGCCTTGTTGTATTTTTTTTTCTCCGTCGTTGAGTAACAGCGGACTAGACCAGAATACATAAGAGGAGAATAGATGATTTTTTTTTCTTTTTTAACTCACTCACACAAAAGGCATCTACACATTGTAAATGTTGCAAGCTTTTGACGCTGCATGAATATCAAATTAATGGAGTGCTGGAAAATTTGGTCTTGAATGTCACACAGTCTTCCCTTTATCTTAAAAGGGGCTTGAAAAGTTGTGAAATTTTGAACATTAATAAAACAACCAAACAACTACAGTATGCAGATAAAATCAATGGCACCCTTAGCCCAGAATGAAGTCAGACTCCCTCTGCATTGTACCCTCAGCCCATTTGAGGTCCCAACTTTCAAACTATTGGCCCCTTACTGTGTCTGTAGGGAGAGTAGAACATTTTCACACATGTTCTGTACTTCTCTAAACATTACACATCAGGACCTCATGTGAGAATCCAGAATCAGCTGGATCTGACGTTAACCACCCACCTCCCTAGCACAAAGTCCGCGAAAGTCTGATTGAGCTCGTGTGAGAAAAGAGCCGGTAATTACCCAGGTAATTCAGAGCAAGTGAGAATTACGTGTCCTGCAGCCTGCAGGCTCTACCCATCAAAATGAAGATTTCCTCCAGTGAGGATCTTCTGTCGAGAATCTCCTGCAGTATTCTTTTTTTTTTCTTTTTTCTTTTTCTCTTTTTTAAAGAAGGACAACTTCAGACAAGGCCTCAGCTTGATTATCTCGACAGTGTATGGAATTCATGTGTAAGAACGGCTGAATAGGGTGACCACTCGCGGCACATTGTAAAATCTTTGAGAAATCCTCTGTATGCGTGGTGCAGTGAAAAACTCTTGCTTAGCAGAGTGGATTAGAGGCAAGAGGAGAGGAAGATAATGTTGGGCTCATGGTGGTCAGATTGATCCAGCAAAAGCAGGACCTTCTTATTTTTGTCAAAGCCTATCCACCAATGCAACATAACCAGCTACAGTTTGGTGAGAGACTAAGCTGTTTTTTTGTTGTTTATAATGTCTAGGATCTGGCTAGTATGCTTCTTTCTAATGCCACATCAACACACACACTGATTTTGATTTGTTTTATTTAAACCTCTTTTGTTCAGCCGCAGACGACGACTCGAATAATATCACTTGAACTCTGAGCAGCTCTATATGTAGCTAAAAAGGCATTCTGCAAGTTTTTTTTCACATATGCAATAATACTCCCTAAGCTATCGCCAATAAATCAATAAAAATGGAAGTGTTGGCATGGCCTTGGAGCTATGAGGGGGCAGCAGCACGATGTATGACTCGTGTTATGAAGATTGCATTAATGTTTCAAATGTTTGAACGTAGTCAGTAAGAACCAAATGGGTTATTCTTCTATTTCTGAAGCCACTGAAAGCGCTTTTTTTTTAGGATTTGAAATTTGCATTGTAATCTATACAACAATCAGACATCCAGTTGGCTTGTTTGTGGCTGTATAATAGCCAAACCAGAGCGGAAGCGGTCAGACGGTGATAGTGTATGATGTGTGTTTAAAAAAAAGAAGAAGAAAAAATACTCACAGTCCTGACAGGTGGAGGTGAGGAGACACAACCATGTGTGTAACTTAATGCCCTAGTCCTCGCCCTGCTGGGTCCTGCCAGGGGAACATTCCTCTACTCTTTGCTCCACTGACCAAGCAGAACTGCGGCGCAGTGAAACCACAAACGTCTGTGCATATGCGTGTGTGTGTGTGTCAATTTGAGTGCGTGTGTCCACTGGGAGGCAGTGAAGTCTGACAGCCTGGTCACTCGGACCATGGAGACTTATGGAGCGAGAGCAAGCCAGCTGTTCAATTTGGCCACATGGGCAGACAGAGAAAGAAAAGGAGAATACTGAAGAGAAACAGTGTCAATATACGACGTGTGTTGTATGGCTAAACCATCCTCCTATCACTGCCTGCCCTGCTCTGACATTGCTGTATTTTAGCTATCACAAGCCCACACACTGCACACAGACTGGGGCAGGGTTGCATGTGGCATTCCTCGGAGAGGATAATGAGATAAGTACTAATTTCTCAGGTGTCATAGACTGATATGAATAATACTACAGGCCATTCCGTTACCTATCTTCCCCACTGCTGTCACTGTCACCTTCTTTTTTTTAGATCCACCTACAACATGTCCGTATGCTGTCAGCGCATCGGTGTCGTGTCTTACCTTGAATAACCTGAAAACCAGACTTTGTGAAAAGAGGAAGTCAGTGCGAATAAAGGAAATAAGCTTTTGTTAGAAGAAAGGGAAACCTTTGATGAGTTTTAGCATGAGGTGTGGACAGGCAGATTCCTTTCTCTTTCATGACTATCATCTCTACTGCTTATCCAGCAGCTGGAGACCTGTATTGACTCCTTATTCATTTTCCCAACAACAATTTCTGGCTAAGAATCAGAAAGAGATTGATCCCCCCACCCCTTTTTATTTTCCAAGTGATGATTTATTTACTGTGTACTGCTCTTCCACTACTGCCCTGGTTTGCATGTTGGGGACTCTTACGGCACTGTGAGGGTGGTCCTGAATTATTCACTTCTTTTCTCCAAGTCCCTCTTTCATTCTCTTTTTCCTTCATTTTGCAGGGCGAATGTGTGCCTGCTTGTCTCTTTGTGTAAATCTGGTGTCCGTCTCTCTTCCCCTCTCTCTTTATTTTATTATTCTCAGACAGCTACGAAGCTCTGCTCTGACTGCATGATGTGAACCAAATGATAGCAGCTTAGAACAATCGTTAAAGCAGGAACGAGCTGGAAATAATCATCTCCTTCCTCTTTGCTCTGTTGTGTACTGTCTGCTGTTCTCTTCTCTTACTCCCTAACCTCACCAATTGGCACTTTCATCAGCTCTCTTTGTCTCTCTCTCGGCGTCTCTCCTCAGATCCCAATGCTCTTGGGCAGCACGGCACTGACCATGCCTTGATCGGAGGAGTGGTGGCTGTAGTGGTCTTTGTCACCTTGTGTCTAATCATCGTTCTGGGAAGATACCTGGCCAGGCATAAAGGTAAAATCCACAGTGGACCAGACCTACGGCTTTCAAGGCTCATGGAGCTAGTGGAGCATGTCCTTCTTGTCCCATTAGAATACAGTCCTTTCCCAATTCCCAAGTTACACCTTCAAGAGTAAAACAAAAGTGGGAAAGCTTACACCATCCACACATCAGAAATGTTAATGAATATGTGCCTTTGATATGCAGCACAAAGTAATAGCACATGTTGTTATTGTAATTCACTCTCTATCCATGTATTTATCAATAATGGGAATGGAGTTTTTTAATTGCGCAGAGGTCCGTAATATTATTTTAATTTAGTTGTGATGATGATGGGAGAAAATAAACATTCATAAATCCACTTTGGCACCACAGGGAAAAAAAGCATTTTATTCCCAGACAGTATTAGACAAACAGTAATAATGTGAGGGAAGAAATTAGTTTACGCAATTAAATGTGCTTCCTGTATGTGTAAATGTAAATCACTTCTCAAACAGAAAGTGATCGATTGATTCTCAAACTTGTTACAGTTTAGCTCCAAGTTCGCAAAGAAGAGTGGAAATAAAGTGAATTCCAAGTTGCTGCTCGGTTTTCGTCACTAATCCCACAACATTAACTTCTAAGTTTAAGCTAAGAGCTCAATTTGGACTTGCAGCTGTGAGTTCTGATGGTCGTCACACGCAACGTAGGAGGTGTTGATGCTATTCTGCTGTATCGATGCAGGGTCTCGCAAATTTAACTCTGCTTTATTTAAATACTCCACTACACTATCCCAGCTCCTCATTGTTTTAGATATGAATAATGTAACACTACTGATGTTGTCTTCAGATGTGGGGGTTTTTTCGCCTCAGGCAGCCAACACCATGCAGGGCTGCTTGGTATTTGTTTTCCTCAATAGAAGTTTGTTTTTTCGTTGCCACAGGAACATACTTGACAAACGAGGCCAAAGGAGCGGATGATGCCCCCGATGCCGACACAGCCATCATCAACGCTGAGGGAAACCACGCGCACGCGGAAGAAAAGAAAGAATACTTCATTTAGACTGCAGGGGGAGCTGTGCAGCTCTTGCCTTCTCATTTCCTTCTTTTGATCTCTGTACTTCTTATTCTCTCTTTCCGTCTCCCACTTTTCTTGTTCTCCTCCGGCCACTGGCCCCCATCATGTCAACAAGGAACCCACAGGCAGTCCACAAACAGACAAGTTCCCAGTGTGTTTTCCTGTTATTTCCTTCTGTTGAAACGATCTCTGTCATTTACATCTTGTCCTTTATTTTTTCATTGGTTTGGGGGTTTTTTGTTTGTTGTTTTTTGCTTTTGGCAGATGTTTTTCACTGGCAGCTTGCTGTTGCTGCTGAAGTTGCCCCTTTGTCACTTCCTCATCTTCAACATGAATACCTAGAAATCTGTAAATCTACCATGACTGCTCCTTAGCCCTCTCGTTAGTCTTTGCTCCTCTTCCCCACCAAGCAGACACCCAAACACATATTCCTGTTCACACACATCCACGAACACATATCATCTCTCACATCAACACGGTGCCTAAAAATACAGACGCCATTGAACTTCTGTCAATGCCTTCATGTATCGTCTGTCAGTAGCAATGTAAATGCTTTGTAGATGGTTACCTTAGCCATCATTCCATTGCTTAGCTCACAGCTTTTGATTACGCATCGAATCTTTTTTTTTCTGTTTTCTTTTTCTTTTTGAATGACAATTTGTGCTATTTACGCCTTATACATGTCTGTCACACTAAATATGGTACTTTTAGGTGATCCACTTTTCCCTATTCCATCTCCCTCTAAATAGAGTTGTAATTAAACCATTGACCCTTGTAAGATACGAAGAAGGATTTGTGTAACACTGTAGCAAGGTTTATCAGATACAGTAAGTGTACAATATGATTTGCATTATTAGGGTAGGAGTAATAAAGGGTAGTGTGGTATTGTTTAGAGCAGAGAAAAACACACCAAAAATATATGAAAGATGCCAGGTCAAGCATTCCTTTTCAGCAAGCATAATCAAGTATATAAAACCACTTGCTAAATGTGCTGCCCAGGTACTTTTACCTGTATAGTCCTGCACCGTCCAGGCAGCGGTTTAGCAAAACACCATCACCTTCAGTGTCATCTGGACAGCTTACGGTAGTTTGTGTTTTCCATAAAGGGTTCAGGTGTGCAGAAAGAGTCACTCTCCTCTCTCTGTATAGGCTGTATAAATTGTATTCAAATAACTTTAGCTTTTCACTTTGAATAATTTGGTTATCGTTTGTCACAGTGGAATTATTTTAAGGCTTGAAGAACCCGTGAAATGTAAACTCAACCATAAGGTGTTAAAACAAGACCAGACCAATAACATCTGTTTGATTACTGTCATTGTTTTTGATTCTGTCACCTTCAAATTTATTTTTAAATCGTTTTTAATAGTTTAGTGAAGCTGCCCTCATCAGCTTGTCATGCTTTTTATGCCTATTTTCCCAGTCTGTCTCCATTAACTCAACTTTCATTTCCATTTCACGGGGTCTTCAAGAAAAAAAAAAGCAAATAGAAAAAGAAACAAATGGTGTGAGTGCTGGGTCAGGGATCTGCAGGGGCCTCTTTTCCAAAACTTAAAAAAAACTGAAAACAAATAGAAAAGCACAAAATTGTCTGAATGAGTTACTGTGTTCATTTGCCAACAACTAGATCGCCTTGTGAACGGTTCTTTCATTCAAATGGGTAACGAGAAGATGACAAGGCTGTCTTTGATTCAATTCTGAAGAAAAAAAAAGTGCAGTGCATCTTTTTGAAAATGTAAGCTAAATCATGTTTTTATATTTAAAAAGAAAATGTTTCTAATGTTTTTTTGGTTTTAATGGTTAAGCTCCCTGCTGTATATTGTGTCTGCTACAATGTGGTTGGTTGTGAAAATTGCTGTTAAATTCTGGATTCCTGTATTTGCTCAAATATGTATATTAGCCACCTTATCTAATTACTTTTTTTTCCATTACATTATCCTCATTAGAGAAATTTTAAAACAAATGTATTTTTGTTTTGGCACAAGGCATGTAAATAATGTGTGAGAACTAAATTTTGGTAATACACATTAGCATGTTTTTGTTTGGTTCTTTTTCATGTTTAATTTATTTGAAATTGAAATTTATTTAAGAGAGAACCACAATGAAGATGGTATATTTGTACCTTGATTTTGGGAAAACGGTGGCTTTGTGTGTTTGTGGCCTGACCCTAGTTGCTCCAAATCTGAAGAAGTTGATGTTCTAGGACATTTGGCAAATCAAACACGCAAAACTCCGGAATAAGCTGCTTTTCCATGGAAATTGAGGTAATAGAATTTGGAGCTGAAATCAAAAGAAACAATACCTCCATGCCGGTTGCAAGAAAGTTTCCACATATTAAGACAGCCATGACGCGTCATAGTCAGCAACCTTTCATCTTTCATGAGTTTGGAGAAGTTTGGCTTCGAAGGAATGATCCTAAATGCTCAAAAGCAAGGCACTAGTCTGCTACCAGGGAGCAAATTATAATCAAGGGCAATAATATTTTGGGCCAATTGTCTCCATTTTGGTGGTCTAATTTACAACATTATGCAAATAGGGTCAGCAAAAATCTTTTGTCTGTATTTTGTTACTCGAGCACTTCTCGAGTGAACCACAAGTTGGGAATAATTAAGTCAATCTACTCAGTTTTACCTTTCATCATCGATGTAGGATTTAGGGGGTTTTGACATTTTAATACATTTTTAAAAGCAATTATTTGTTTGTTTTGAAAATAAAGAAGCTTTGCCACAGTTTCCATATCTCACACTTTTAGTGCACTGAGCATATCACTATATACAGGTTCAACTTCAGCGTCACCACAAATGCTCTACACAAAGTGTTCTAGTCTAACATGTTCTAGCAAACCTTGGGTTTTACATGTGTAGATACATTTCTTACAATGATTTAACATCTTTATCTTTCTTTCTTTTTTTTTTTGGTTTTGTATCTCGTTCTATTCATTGTGTCTTAAATCACTGATGGTGTCGATCACACTTGGTGTTGCTTTACAACTCCAACTTTGAAACAGGAAAGTAGTTGAATGACTTTGTTGATTCTGAAGTCAGAGAAACAAGTTAGGCGGTTTCATATCAAACACACTGAGAATTAACCGGGTCTGCAGTGATGAGTTGATGCTGGCATTAGTAATTAAACAGTTGCCATTTACTCAAGTATGCACTCTGACCAATGTGGTGGATATTTCTTAGTAATTAGTAAAATCTGTGCTTTGTTTTGAGGTTTGTTTTTTCTTTCTGAAACTCACATGTAAATGTTTGTTTTGACATAATAGTAATGAGCTAATTTGTTGCAAATGGATTTTTATAATCATTAGACCAAACCTGAATCTTGTTTAATTTGTTATTTTAGCAGCCTGGCACATACGACCATGCACTACGACAGGATCAACTGTAGCTCTGTTATATCTTGGCTATCTTTGTTTTATTTCTGTATTGTTGTCGGCTGAAAATAAGCTTTAAACGCGTTGCCACCTTGATTTTCAACGTTTATCAGTTGGGTTAATATTCGCTAGATCACAAGCCTTTAATTTCATCCTGGCAGCAAGACGGTAAAGGCACTAACAGAGCCGCAGTGCCATTTTCATTGGGCACAAGTCCATTTTGTGGGATTGTAAGTCTCTAATTTCCTGGCTCCAAACAAACCCGCTTTCTTCAACTGAAGGTGCGAGTCAGGGAGCTGCGGTTGTGCATTTATGCAGATTTAACAGTGCAATACTGGCAGTAATTTCGACATGAAATTGCACCCAGTTTTGTGAACAATTTCCAGGTTGGCGGAGACACAAACAAGCCTGTGCAAAATCACATTAAAAAAAGTTTCATGTATAGGCTACTGTTTTGCCTAGGATTTGTCAGGTTGAAATGCACAAAACCCACACCTTTTACGGGATGTAAGCTGCTTGCAGTGGGTTAAATTGGAAGATTGTTTATAGTTTCACAGTTCCTCGTGGGTTTGTGAGACCATTCGCTTTGAGTTGATAAAACTTCTATCTGTAATCATCTCGTGTGTTCTGTTCTGAATGCAAAAGACGGTAACTGTATGATCTCAAATTACTGTTACTGTTTACAATGTGGGCTGATACAGTATATTGTTGCCTAAAAAATTACCAGATTACAGAGTATCTTATAAAGTCACATTAAAACACATATTTGAAAATCTTTATATTAGTGCCTTGTGACTCTGCACCTGAAGTTTGCCACTGAACCACCCTCCTGGGCTCATTTAAAGAGGAATCAGACAAGTTGATGCGATGTGTGATTAATAAAGCTTTACAAACCTGCTAAAAAAAAGACACTCGTTTCATCGTACCACGCTGACCTCGAAGCAAATCGGGTCACCAAACATCGCAGGCAGTAATGACACACACATATTTTTTTAACTTCCAGGAAATTAGAGGCCCACGTTAGTATTCAAAATATTAAAATCTGCTTATAAGCAGAAGTGAGCGTAATGGACACTTTGGGTTATAGTCTGTCAGAAATTCTCCTTTTTTTAATCTTATGGTTTATATTTTTTTAATACATGAGTTTAATGGCAAATGTGTTCTCTACAGTAGTGCTTGTAACATGACATGGCTTGTTCCTGTCCCATCTCCCTTCCTCTGGCTCTTCAGATGTCTTTGCTGTACAGTATGGCTTCAGTGCACTTCTCTATCACTCCGCAATAGTGACACAAGAATCAATCAGCCCAATTTCTTTACTGTCACACCGATGACAACATGTGACACAATCGCATGTAGTGATGTTTCTTTTTTTATTATTATTATTATATCTGTTTCTTTTGTTTTGCATCTCAGGAATATATTTCATTTAGATTTTGTTCGTTTGTTTGTTTGTTTCCTGTCTTAAAATGGGGACTTGTGAGCACTTTTCACTCTGCTAGTCCCTGTGTGCTGACACCATGTATTTTTTGAGTTTTAAGATTATCACAATGATAATAAAAAATGATTCAGTGACTCTTCAATAATTCTGTCACCTTGCTGTCATTGGAATATTAGACTAAGGAAACTTTTTTTCTTTTCTTTTTTAATTTTTTGATCACTGACTTGAAATACTGAGATTTAGAAATATGCTGCAAATTACTGCGTTTCAAAAATGATGGAAGGTGTCTTTAACAGAATCTAATTTTAGCTTATGTAAGCGGTTCAGTGCTTTTTGTCCTTTATCATGTTTCCCTTTGTAGCAACACACATCTTTATGTATATCAGTCTTTAGGTGGCAGGTGCTGCAAGGCTCTGTCTCTCACTAAATACAAAATATCCACAGTGAGGCTCAGTAAAGATCAGGATTAGAGCTAGACAAATGTTAGTTCAGCCTCTGATGTACCTTGGTGAAATAGGGGGTTTGATATCAAGCTGTACTCCGAAAGCTTGATTTGATATATAGCACCGTAACGGAGGTGTTTCTCTCCCATTGTCTGTGGGATTTATTATATTTAATTTAGAGGTTCGTATGTATGAAATGAAATTGTTGAATAAATAGTTGCCAAAACATCTGTACAAGCCTGATTCCATTTTTTCAGTCATCATTTTGCTTACCTCAGTATTTCTCAACTGAGCGATAATGATATACAATAAATACGCTGGAAACATCTGAATTTGTCCTCATGAGGATCAGTGCACAAGCGCACCCACACAAACACATGCATATACACATACTTGCAAAAAGACAAGAAAACGCATGCACAGATACGTGTTCATGAATTTTTATTAACAAGAATAATTCGTGTTGTGTTTTTGCGCCCTATCTGAGCTCTGTGGTTGTGATGGTACTATGATACCATCCACATTATAATGTTTTCAATATTAATAAATCCCCAGTTTGAAAAAGGTCGGTACATTAGGTAATAGAGATGGCACGATACCACTTTTTTATGTCCGATACCGATATCATAAATTTGGATATCTGCCGATACCGATATGAATCCGATATAGTGTTTTTTAATCAACAAAACTGTTTTTTAAATATCTTGCTGCATTTTGTATAAGTTCATACTCAAGTTTAAAACAACAACTACACTAAAGCTATTCTGTTATACCTGTATGCAAAAAAAAATATTTCATAGTTCAGCAATACTGATCAATCTAATAAACTTAAACCTACACCATCCTCCCTATTCTGGTATTTTAAAGAGTACTTAGCATAAATATTAAGCAACCTAACTAATAGGGTTCCAACTCCCAGCAACAACAAAAATAAATAAATAAAAAATAGGGAACCACCCCTCACGCTCCACCTCATGATGCTTAATCGCCGTAATCAACCTTAATTTGATGCAGTGTGAAAAAAAATGCACAGAAATCAATTATTTTTCAAGAAATATTAAATAGATTCAACATCTTTCTTCAACAGAATTGCAGACTGCACAGATGGTACCTTCCCAAAGGAAAAAGTACTATAGCTTACTAGGGTATATATATTAGACTTAATAGTTACTATATACAATAATGGACTTCTATTCATTTTGCATCAAATTAAAACTTTGGGTGTCAGATAATTATTTATTAAAAGCTAGACATTTTAAATGAGAATAAGAAAGAAAAGTATGTCTTTGTGCCCCCTTTTCCCTGTTAATGCCCTATCGGCCCCCCTGGCTAAACTTTGCTAGATCCGCCCCTGCACAGTTACCAGCCGTCAGCTACATAGAAAAAGATCCTGGAGTAGAAAGTAATATTAAATACATTCTAACAACAGCTGATCAAGCTTAAACGTGCTGCTGTTGTTCAGCCGCTGGTTTCCTCTTTCTGGTGCAAAGTGGGCCAAAAGCAAACTAGAGACACGGACTCGCGACAGAAAAGCCGATCAGCTGATCGTTAAGCAGTTTCATGATTGAAGTAGCAGCAAGAAGAGGCAGTCGCTCCATATATCGTTTGTTAAGCTTAACGCAGGAATGCTTTACAAACATTCAGAGATGGACTTACACACTTGCTTTACTTCTCTCGGGATAACTTTGTCGGAGATGAAATGCCGGGTTGCTAGCGAAGCTCCAAATGCTATCCAGACCACCGACAGGTCCCGCATGCCACAGCCGCTCTATCACGTGATGCATACTGCTCCGACGTGCTAACGTTCTGAGGTGAGTTACGGCGTGTTGCAAGTTTTGTGAGGTGCTTTCGTGATATTTAATGGATCGGATTACATTTTTTATTTTTCTCCGATATCCGATCCAGTAATTTAGGTCAGTATCGGACCGATACGTAATATCGGATCGGTCCATCTCTATTAGGTAAACTGTAAATAAATACAGAATGCGATGATTTGCAGATCTCATAAATCCATAATTTACTCACAACATAGAACACAGAAAAAACATAAAAAATTAAACTGTGACATTTTACTAATAGTAACACACTATGAATTTAACGGCAGGAAAACATCTAAAAAAAAGGTTGTGGTGGAAAAGTAAAAGGGGGGGGGGGGCTAAAGTGGTGGAGAAACATTTTTCATCTGATTAGGTTTATTGGCATCCGGTCAGTAATATGATTGGGCATAAAATTGTAAATTATAATTGTAAAATTGCATTGATTTTGAATCTTCTACAAATTGTGACAACAAAAGATTCAGAGAATCTGAAGAAATTTCTGTGAATAAGGAATAATGGCAAAAATCAATATTGGATTGCTGTGATCTTCACTCCATAGAGTGGCACTTTGTTCAAAACGGGCATGGAAATCACTGCTTTACCAAAAAACAAACAAAAAAAAAACCATTTGGCACATCATAAAAGCAAAAATAGCTCATAGAAGACCCAGGGCTGCTGAGCAGCTGTAGTCCTCAAACAGATCCAAAAGTTCAGAAGCTCCACTCTTATGTTCCCAGATGTTTAAAATGTCAATGTTGCTGCATTAAATTCAAAATTACATTACTTTTTTCTTAAAATTGCAAATTTTTCTCATTTTAAACATTTGGTACGTTTTTGTGTTCATCCTGTTTCTTTTTACAATTCCACTTTTGTTGGATTTGAGGTTGTAATACTCCTTCAAAAGTGTCGCTATCTGAGATATGCATGAGGAACTTTGAAATTAGTGTCAGTAAATCAGAAGAGAGCAGTGCATGGAAAAGTCGTTGAAAAGAATGAGGGAAACCTGGTGATTTATTTCAAGTCTATGTTGCTGGGGAGAAATCACTCTAGCTTGAAAGACACTGAGGGAGATGAAATACAGAGGAGATAATTCTTAAAGTTTCTAATCATTATTGAACTGCTGGTCATACCATCCATCTATTTTTCTTGACTGATGAGCCAACTAAGTCGGCCTGGACCATGCCCCAGTCCGGAAAGGCAGGCTACACCCTGGTTTCCAGTCCATGTGGGCTGCTATATAAAATAATAATAAGGTGGAAAATATGTAAGATAAACTTGCGCCAGGAAAAGTCCATATGAAAAAGAGGGGTGTTTACTTAACGACTCAGTGTATTTCACCATAGATAAGGCTAAGAAAAGCTCTTTTGTGGTGATTCTACTGGTAAAATTGTAAAAGCTGACAAAGTATTAAGAGAAATAAGAAAAATAGAGACTCCATGTATCGTTACACCCTTCACTGAGGCGCATCTCTACTAGCGTCTTAGTTACTCTAATGAAAGTTTTAGAAACGGTGCCCAAAAGAGAGAAAAACATTCACAAAGAGCAGAGTGCTTTAATAAGTAAGCCATAATTTTCTTCAGATCCTTTGAATTAGTCAAACCCAAATCCAGACATTTGAGCAGGCAGAGTATTTTATTGTAGTAATGAGATCGGCACGTACATTATCCTCTTTCAATACTTGTGAAAAGCTTAAGGTTTGCTTTCTAACTGCATCAGGAGAGTGAGAAATGGGCATAAATGAAGGGAAAGATGGAGCACATGAAGAGTAAGAGTAAGACTATGAAAAGGGAAAGACTGGGAGGAGGTGTGGATGCAATGGAGCCTGAAAGACAGGAGGGAGAGGTATTCACCCCTTTCAGTGAGTCAGGAGATGATGACTGAGGGGGGAATTAAGTAATGGCAATAAGATGTCACGTTAGACTGAAGAAAGCAGCTGCAATCAGCCCATCTGTCAGGAATAAATACAGCTTGGAGTGGGTTGCATTTGTGCCACCGAGGTATGATTCTTCTCCTGATGGAAAGTGAGGGGTCAGTGAATGACTCAATTACCACTCAATTTGTCAGAGGAGTCTTGTGAACCAGCACACTGAGAATGAGGAAGACCTAACAGGACCAGCAAAACTGCATTTTCTTGCAAAACGTTACTGAGCGGACATGTTTTTCATACTTGGCCTGCATTTGTATATCGCTTTACTAGTCCCTAAGGACCCCAAAGCGCTTTACTCATCCAGTCACCCACCTATTCACGCACACATTCACACACTGGTGATGGCAAGCTACATTGTAGCCACAGCCACCCTGGGGCGCACTGACATAGGCGAGGCTACCGGACACTGCCGCTGCCGGACACTGGTGCCACCGGACCCTCTGACCACCACCAGTTGGCAACGGGTGAAGTGTCTTGCCCAAGGACACAACGACCAAGACAAGGCAACCTTCCGATTACAAGGCGAACTCCCAACTCTTGAGCCCCGACCGATACTTCCTTACTGTCAAGCAGGCTTTGTAGCCAAAGGGGTTGTATCCCATGCGAGAAATATGTCTTCTTCTTCTTCTTTCAGCAGATCCCTTTAGGAGTCTCCACAGCAGATCATCTGCTACCCCATCTCTAGCATCCTACTCGTTTACACCTGAGTTGATCATCTCTGTGGTCTTTCTCTTGTCCTCCTGTCTACAGCTCCATATTCATATCCTTTGTCCAATATATCCGCTACCCCTCCTCTGCACATGTCCAGATCATCTCACCCTTGCCTCTCTAACTTTGCCCCCAAACCATTCAACTTGAGCTCTCTCTCTGACATACTCATTTCTAATCCTGTCCCTCCTGGTCACTCCCAACGAAAATGTTAGCAACTTCAATTCTGCCACTTCCAGCTCAACCTCCTGCTTTTTTGTCTGTACCACTGTCACCAAACCACACATCACAGCAGGTCTAACTATATACCAGGTCTAACTATATATACCTATATACCTTAGCTTTGTCAAATTTGCTGAAAGATTTAAATCTGTAATATTATTGCTTTGATAGGTGTTATGTGCAGAAGTACCAAACTGCTGGATCGCATGCAAATGTCTATATGAAGGATATTAAGCCATAAGATCTAGCCATCCATTTTTTTTGTGAGCTTCAATCAAAAAGCCTTGATTTTACCATTTTATCTGTAGCCATCTTTATTTTTTTGCAGCCAGTTACCATGCTTTAATCAAAGGATAATTTTTTTCAGCCCAACAAACCACATGGCTCCATCTTCCTGTGCTTCCAGCATCCACAGGAAGTCTGTACTGAAGGGGTTCAGCGCTTCGTGGCTTTAAGCATGGAACGTCACTTCTCTGGTGGGGAAGGAGAGATACTGGTTAAATTTATTCCAATTCCACTCTGGAACCAATTTCCTGCAAACAGGCTGGACTTGTTCCACTGTTCGGTGTCCCAATGCACATCAAGCAGGGGTCGGTATACTTATATCCCTCCTGATGGTTAGTTCCCTGCACCTTCAGGTTACTCACCAAGCCGCAGTTTACAGTAGTGAGGAAGTTCAGTGTTAACTTGGGCACTGAAAATGAAAACTGGAGGGGTATGACTGGGAGGAATGGCCACCCCAAGTGTTGTTCTGTTTCTGTGGGACTCAGGAGGCAGCTGACAGATACTGGCAGACCAGGCAGAGTGTAGCTGTGGTGGTGAAGCATGAGGATGGAGTGATGCCTGGAGTGGAAAATAGAGGTTGGTGGATTGATTCGATAGTATCAACATCAGTGCTGGTATTGGGATCAGATTGATACTAACACGGGGAAAATGAGCTATCAAAAATGTCTGAACCTGAATTTATTTTATTTATAGCCTATAGACACATTTACATACCAGATCTAAAAAAAAAAACCAACCCTGTTTTAATATGCATGAAAGCTGAAAGGTGTAATTTATTGTCTTAACTAAGTATTGTGGAAAGTAAAAATCACAGTGATTTCGAGTTTAGAATTTTCACAAAGAACAGATAACCAAGCTTGGTGGAGAGCCTGCATGATCACGGGGCAAACGGTCAGCAGCGTCTCCTGACCCTAACATGGCTCTCAGTTAAATACCTTCTCCAGGAACAAAAGGCAGTACACAGCTGTTGCACACCTTAAGGTTCACACTCCCTTGCTACCTCCCAGAGTCCTCAAAGAGACAAAAGATTCTTCCTGTGGAGTGGTCTGCTTCCACCAACTTCCTTACTAGACCCCCACCATTTGTCTTACTGTATGGGTGTGAGACATGTTAAAAACCAGTGGCACCAAGGCATTATACGATAAAATAATGGGATTAATACATAAATAAAAGAAATTCCCATACAGAGTAGCGGTACCTGCACTGATATCGGCAATTTGCTTGGTATTGGACTTATATCAAAATTTGCAGCACTGCACAGCACTACTGGAAAGAATACTTCACTGGGACACCTTTCATTGAGCAAGCAGAATCTTGGGATCAGTTTAATGATTTTATATCTTTTATTCTTTTATGTATTTATATATTTTAGTTTATGTGGCATATGTTAATTCATACTGTTGAACGTCCAAGCCTTGTTTCCTCTTCCCTAGCTTCTAAAGGACTCACTTTTAAGAGGGGTCTGTTTGTTACTAGTGTTGATGACATCGTACACCTTGTTTCTGTAATCGCGTCCTAAGAATACTCTTTTCATGTTAACCTTTTCATGTTAACATGATGTGGGGGGACCCCTGCCTCTCCACACATGTTGTGACAGCTTTTACTAGCCCCTGGTGGATGGATGGACGGCTGGATGGATGGACGGATGGATGGATGGACTTTTGAGCTAACCTTAAGTGGCCATGAGTTGGATGATTTTTTTAGTATTTCACAATAAAACACACCACCGAACTGTCTCATAATCCAAATCCAACACCCATCACTGTATCCATTTTTAGATGGATGTATATTCTCTTTATATCAGAAATAATTAGATACTTCTTCAAACCTTAAGCCTTCGAGGTAGACTTTCAATTTTCTCCAAATGGAAGATTTATGCTCTCAGTTATTTTACTGGCAATAAGAAATATTAGATTTGTCAATATTTTTCTCGGTAAAAGTTGACATAGAGGCTTTATTGATTGTTTCTAAGCTGTTATTTGTTATTCTTTTCACAAAAGAAAACAAGTGGGAATTTGGCTCAAATATTCCCCCAAACATGATTAATAAATGATGAATTACTACGATTTTAAACCTGTTATAAAAGTGACTTAATAATAAGTTAAAACACAAAAGCACAACAAGCCAGGATACAGAAATGTTATATTAAAGTAAAAAAGGATTGCAATACACGGTATACATTCCAATTTGTGCAGCCTATTTAAAATTGCTGCTTTGTTGCCACCAGAGAAATGACAAGGGAATAAAGCAGGAAGGGAAATAGGGGTATTATTGATTGATGCATTCATTTAAGTTTGTCAGTGCAAGACTGTTTCAGAATAAAGAATAGCCCACATATTGCAAAAGCAACCACGTTAGGGCACGTTAAACACGTTCATGTAGGAAAGTTTAAGTTAATAAAGAATAAAAAGTCTTGAAATCAGTCTTGAGCATAGACACAAATGTCTGGAATATGAATATAACACATGAATGTTCACTCATGTGTTTACTCAGTACAGAATTTTCCTGCCCCTTAGTTTAATGTTGGGAGACGCACGGGAGAAAACTGTTTGGGGGAGAGAGAAAAAAGCAGCAATTAGAAACATGGATGCAGATGGTTTTGCTCAGGAAAAGAGTGATCTCATAGAGTTTATCTCTATTTTTGAAGGCTGCTGCACAAAAGCCTGTTTAAGATGAATGGTGCCCCGCGCTCACACACGGACACACAACTCTCGTTAAGTGTCACTTTCTGAATGTGCCACGGTGTCGAGCCTCACACCTGCCCAGCGCTGTCAGTCTGCCAGCTGTGAGAGCTGGAGCTGTCTCGAAGGTATCAGCCGCTCCATATGCAAATACATTCCTCTTCTTTATGATGTGGATGCACTAGCCCACATATCTCCTTCTTTCAGTCATTTTAGGCAGAGCCACTTTATTCTATCTTTCTATCGATGTTTATCTTTTTCTCAACCGCTTTTCCCCTGCTCTAAACGCAGGACTCTTAATTCATCTTCATTTCCCTCTTCATCTTCCTTAATTCCCCACTCGTCTGCAGGATCCTGTCCAATAAGAACTCCGTTGACCTTGCAAGATGATTCTCTTCAGAGGATGACAGAAGATATGTTAGTAGCCTTTGAAGTTCAGTTATTGTGCTGACCATGTGAGGCCAAAGCTTCGCCAACACATTGCCTAGATACATGTGCACACATTCTCACATGCACACACACACACAAAATGTTTGCTGTGCTTTGAGATGCCATCAGAGAGGAAAAAGGCTTTGATGTCTACATGTTTTACTTTGAGGGAATTTTCCCCACATGAACCACTGAGGTCCTCTTTGACTTTCGTGAAGTTCAGGCCAGTGAACAGAGGTGATGAAGCAGGGGACTGCCAGTCAACACCTTGTACCCGACACCCTCCCATGTCACAGAGACATAGTGAGAACATATATTTTTATATTGTAACAGCAATACAAAAGAATAAAAACAAAGAGAAGCAGAAGTTTAGACACTGGTAAGTTATATATGAAATGATTAGATTTGTGAGAAAATACTAAATTTTGAGTGCATATTTTACTCATCAGACCCTGAATGCAATTATATTTGATGCAGAACAAGAGAACACAAAAAGACAAAGAAAATTATCAGATGTACTTCATTCTTTTAGGTAATGCATGTACATTGAGAAAATAATAAGATAACTAATATTAATATATAATCACCAAACCAAACCAAATATGAAGTTATAGGTAAAGTTAGATCAAGCAAAATCGGTGATGTCTAACTTAATAATCTTGGAGTATGCATAACTTCAGATATATGGATGACATTAAGCTTTATGCCAAGAGTGAACAAGACATCTATTCACTGATCCACACCACCAGGATATACAGCAATGAGATCAGAATGTCGTTAGGACTAGAGAGATATAGTCAGATGATAACAAACAGGGAAGAGAGGGAAGGTAGTCAGAACTGAGGGGATCGAACTACCAGAAGGCAACATTGCAGACATAGAGGACAACTACAACCCACATAGCAAGGAAGTCTGGCCCAGATCTGGTATCAAGCCGGCACTGCTGGCTGACTTCTGGCTTGATAAGACGTATGTCATCCAGATATGGGCCAGGCCTGGCATAGATGGCACTGTCTATGTGATGGGAAGTACCTGGGGATCCCACAGGCAAATGGGAACCATGAAGAAGCTGCTAGGAAAGCTGTAACCACCAAGTACCTGCAGAAGGTCAGGCAAGTCCTGAGGAGTCAGCTGAACGGTGAGAACAAGATCCGGGATATCAACACATACCTGTGATCATGTACCCCATGTACATAAGCTGGCCAAATGAGGACATAGAAGCCACTGACATCAAAACAAGAAGCTTTTGACCATGCATGGAGGGTTTCACCCCAACTCAGACACCCTGAGGCTAAATGGTAAGTGGAAGGAAGGAGGCCGGACTAGTGAGTGTCATCACCACAGTCCAGGATGAGACAAATGAACATCCACAAATACATCAATGACAGGCCCCTGCACGGCATGTAGCACTGGCAGATAGAGAAGGTGGCTGACATCCAGAAATCCTACCAGTGGCTGGACAAAGCTGGACTGAAAGAAAGCACAGAGGCGCTAATCATGGCAGCACAGGAACAAGCGCTGAGCACAATATTCATAGAGGCTGGGGTCTATCACACCAGGCAAGACCCCAGGTGCAGGCTGTGTAAAGATGCCCCAGAGACAATCCAGCACATAACAGCAGGGTGCAAGATGCTAGCAGGCAAGGCATACATGGAACGCCATAACCAAGTGGCCGGCATAGTGTACAGGAACATCTGTGCCGAGTATAACCTGGAAGTCCCGAGGTCAAAATGGGAGATGCCCCCAAGGGTGGTGGAGAATGACCGAGCTAAGATCCTGTGGGACTTCCAGATACAGACGGACAAAATGGTGGTGGCTAACCAACCGGACATAGTGGTGGTAGACAAACAGAAGAAGACGGCCATAGTGATCGATGTAGCGGTTCCGAATGACAGCAATATCAGGAAGAAGGAACACGAGAAGCTGGAGAAATACCAAGGGCTCAGAGAAGAGCTCGAGAGGATGTGGAGGGTGAAGGTAACAGTGGTCCCCGTGGTAATCGGAGCACTAGGTGCGGTGACTCCCAAGCTAGGCGAGTGGCTCCAGCAGATCCCGGGAACAACATCGGAGATCTCTGTCCAGAAGAGCGCAGTCCTGGGAACAGCTAAGATACTGCGCAGGACCCTCAAGCTCCCAGGCCTCTGGTAGAGGACCCGAGCTTGAAGGATAAACCGCCCGCAGGGGCGTGCTGGGTGTTGTATATATATATATATACACACACACACACACACACACACACACACACACACACACACACACAGAGAGAGCTCCTAGAGAGAGCTTCTGATGCTCGTGATTTTGTGTCTCTGTGCAATCGCACATTTATTGTTCACTCTACGGCCCTTGTGGGGGAAAAAAGGTGTGTTCTAGCGTTTGCTTTCCATATTTTTAAAACAAATTGGCATCCACTACATTGCTAAAAAGAGCAGAAAACTTTGCGATTCTAACAAACAATAATACATTTGTGGCACAGGGGGAAAAACTACTTTACTGGCCCTGGATAAAGTTGTCAAAACATGGCAGAAGTTTTCCAACTGCTTATTTCATGTGAGAGAACGTATCCATTAAAGCTGACAGCCTGGACATGAAACTAATAGCAGCTGTGCGGTTTCACATCAAAAGTAATAACAGCACAGAGCCAAACATCACTGTATGGCTGTCCAAAGAAGCTCATTTTATGTGAGACACCAGTGTAGCAGGAGTATATCATGGTGGAATGTGAGCTTTATGGTGGACTGCAAAGCATTAGTCCGCCTTTGGCTGGATGCTGCCATGGTTGCAGTGGTACCGCTAATTTATATCTGCTGCACAACTAATGGAGGATATAAAAGGCCTGGGGTCTGTCCATTCTAGACTGCGCGTTTTGGGGCACAGCTCCAAATGATGAGAAAGCACAGTGGTTAGTGTGTGTGTGTGTGTGTGTATGTGAGTGTGTGTGATTGGGTGCTGTGAATGGTGATGCCTCATTAAATTGCTGCAGTGTTATCATAGTTTATTATAACAGATTACACTCTCTTTGCATTTTTGTCTGTATTTCATGCACAGACACTGCAGCTAAGTACAAACACAAACACACACACCACTTAGCAGCAGCTCTGAAAGCGTGCGTTACGTAATTGCTGCAAGTATAAACCAAAAAGTATTGCTTCTTTTTCTTTGGCAGGGGCAGCCATTCACTTCTGCTCTCCATCGTCTCCGTTTTTCTCTGTGCAATAGCAAGAACATGAGCCATTCGTACTGAACCATGATGCTTTGAAATGTATTATCATTAATTTTTATTATTCATTCGCGTGTACTACCTTTTAACCTTATTAATCGATTTATTAATATTTACTCTGTTGTTGTGCTCCTTGTTCTTTAACACTAATTGTAATATAGCATGTTTTTGCTCAGTGCAGGTTGTCTGTGCATGGCTGCATCAGCAAGCTGACTCTGTATTCTTAGTAGGTATTTGGTAGCTCCTCTAGGGTTAATTGCTTGGGTCTTCAGTTGAAATCTGTTTGTTTGCATTTTCATCCATCCATCCGACTTCTTCTGCTCATGCAATTCAGGGGAGCTAGTGCCTATAGCTGCCATAGGGAAGAGGTGAGGTACATCCTGGACAGGCTGCCAATCCATCACAGAGCTAAAATACAGAGACAGACAGCCATTCATGCTCACATTCACAGCTATGACCTATTTTGAATCATGATTTAACCTAACCCCGTGCAGGTCTTTGGACTGTGGTAGGAAGCGTGAGTGCCTGGAGAGAACCCACACAGACACGAGGAGAGCATGCAAACTACAGAGAAAGGCCCCAGGCTGGATTATAACCTACGACCTTCGTGCTGCTGTTTTGTTTTGTTTTTTACAAAATAAAGAAATTACAGCATATTAAAAGAATTATCTAGCTGATGAGATTTGGTCCCTTTGGTCCCAGGAGAACAGTCAAAATTGATGTCACAATGTGGAGGTTATATAGTGATGACACCTATTGTTCAGGGAAAACTGCAGCAAGCCTGGAATGCCTGTAATGCTGGTATAAATGGTGGCAGGCCTGTGGTGAGGGGTACATACTACTGATCTAGGTACATTTTTAGTTGGAATCAGATGTATGTATTATTATAATATGTTCTGGTACATTTATCTGAAAGTAAGAATTGTTTGTTGCCTTTACAGGTTCTTTTTACAAGTTGGATGTGGCTTTTCTAAAAAAAAATCTACCGTAATCGTGGCATATAAGTACTTTAAACAGGTATTATTTTTTTAATAGTCAGCGGGAGTGACTCGTCAAGTTCTTTGACAATAATAGCCCCTTTCAAGTCTAAATTCAAGTCTTAATGAATACAACATCAACTTTATTTTGAAACTCCTGTTCTCAGCTACAAACATCAGACCAACATTTTCAGCCCTTGACATTAAGAAACTGTTGATGTCAAGGTGGCTGGGACAATCTTTTGAATAGTCTTTGGGTACATTTCATTTATTTTAGATAAACATAAATGTGGATATTATTAGCATATTTCTACATTTTACATTGTTTCATAGTCAGTATAATAGTTTGCTCCTTACTAATACTTATTAAGCAGGGTTCAATGATTCTATATTGAGGGATTTGCTTTCTCTGTAAAATCCATGTCCTAAGGCATTAATGTTTCCTTCAATCTGCAAAGCAGCTTAAAAAAATCTAACTATAGAACCATTTTCTTAAAGTTGTTACTATTTATTTTAATCAGACATGTCTAAATGTAACTATCAGCATGCTCTTTAAAAGGCTAAGCAATATCTTTGATTTGATATAAATCATGGTATTTTTTTAATAATCTTCCATCAAAGTTACATTATTAACCCACAGTTAAAATGCAGCTTTAAATATAATAAAGTTTAAATAAAGATTATAGACTATGTATGTGGGTTGCTATTTGGTGCTACAGTTCAGTGCCCAAGGACAACAAAGTCTTGGTTATCTGCCTGGTTCTAGGCACATAGATGCGGATTTATTATAAGAACATCCATCTTATTCTGCATTTTCAGAAAGAAAAAACAATCCATGCCCCTGAATAGAAATAAATTACTTTAATTATTTCCCAAATCAGTTAGATTTTGTGTTATGCCTTCCGCAGCTGCATTCTCAACATTTAGTGCATTAACTGGCACCATGATTTCAATAAATTACAAATACTCGAGTCAGATATGAAATCTCACTGTATAAGACCTACTTCTCTGTTATGGAAGTCAGGATATGTGGCCACCATATATTGCGTCTAAAGAATTCCTGTAAGTATGAAGATGTTAAGCCACCAGAGGATAATTATAATTTTATTGTGCAGTTCTTAAGACCTATATGATGACAGTAACTTCACCTTGCATTGCATTGCAGGCAGTCACCACCTAGGTGTACAAATTAAAAACTGTTGAAAAAGCTGTAACTTTATCAGAGGTTGCAGAAAGGTCACGATGAAGCAGGTGTTTTTCACTGAGCTCTGACTCCACATGCTTCTCTGTTCACAGACACTACCCCCTCTGGTTTGGCCAGAGGTAATGATCTATGTCGAGAGAAAGGTACAACTTTACACCAAGGTGCCACACTGGGGTCAGGGTCACCTTTAAACAGATGTTATGGCAGAGGTAGCAGTCAGAGCATCGGGACATGGGTATTAAGCAGATGTTGCAGACCGGGAGGGATTAGCATGTCATATCCTCTATGAGCTGACTAAATGCTACCTTCTCTGTGAAGAGACCTGTTTGCGAGTGCAATAGTAAGAGCGAGGCTTTTATGCTGTTGTCATGGTGTTGCTAAGAAAAGATCGTTAACGTTGTATATCGTGAGAATGCACCATCAAAACACGGCTCTCTGTCACGTCATTCAGTCACTGTCACTTTATACTTCTCTGTGATGAGCTTTAGTCCCCTTTTAATGTCATAACTCAGGAAACTTGTTTTGTGTAAGAGAATGTCTGGGTTGTTCAGTAAAGAGGATTTTTTTTAAAAGAGCAGTGGAGGTCAGCTGTTCAGTATAGGCTGTTTCTGTTTGCGTGTGAACAGAGAAATACAAGAAGTCCAGGAGTGATTACTTGTTTATCAGTGGATATTTTTATGTGTGCGAATGAAAAAAAAAAATGTTCAACAGATGTCACCGTGGTCCGAGGTAAGTGAGGTCCTGCTGTCCCTTGCAGTTCTGACTCACTGCTTTGCTTGGACACAGTGGGTTAACACGCACAGATCTTAACCAGGGAGCAGAAAAACACATGACTCACACAGATAAAAATGAATAATCTATTGCAAGACTTGTTCACTGTTAACTGCTCTGTTAGCAGTTAAATGTAGTTTAAAGATGTATTTTTTAAGAGGTAGAATAACTATTAATAATGTTGCTGCTGTACACTTTGGCAATTATATTTAATTAAATATATGCTGAGAAAACACACAACAAAACAGCAAAGCCTTTTGAATGACATGCTGAACTTGTTTAAGACTGAACAATAACTTTTTCCCTTTATATCCAGAGGCTAGTAAACAAATTTGTTTTCAGAGCTGAAAATCTTGAATGTAGGTGATTGGAGTTCAATTCCAAAACATCTTTGAGCAAGAACCGCAGCGATGGCAGCTACACAATTAAGCTTATTATTATTATAAAATTATTATTTAAGATTGTTTTCCACTTTTTGCCATATAGTGTAATGTCATACTCTGTGATGCTACATTACTCATTCAGCAGATACTTTATTCATTTATTTTGAGTCATTTTTCCATGTGTTTGAATCTTGAAGTCCAACAATCAGATTAACTTTGGTTTGTCCTGAATGAATCTTGAACGAAATTCAATAATGTGCAAAGAGCCAACCCTAAATTATTTATATTCCTATATCCCAGCTATGACTGGGATAAAGTTTAACATCCAGGCAGTCATGAAAAAGAGGATTTACAAAGTTGAACGCAGTTAGAAGAATGTTAGCTTACTAGTTTCCATCAAAAGATGATAGAACATGTGGTAACTGAGGGATTTCTAAATAACTAAAAAGTAAAACCGGCAGCTCTATCACTTTAGAGGTAAATGGAGACAGAGAAGTAAACAGCAGCAGGTTTGTGAAGTTGAGCTAGCTGACTTAAAATAGGGTGCTACGTATCTGGTGACTAGCCGCAGAGCCATGGTTAGCATTAGCATTAGCAGAACAGAGACAGAGGATAAACACTAGCTTTTTCCCTCAATAAAAGTTAATGTGAGGGTCCCCAAGGTGCAAAGACAAAGACAAGACCTAGACTGAAAATCAGAGGTAAAGAGGAGTTCGCGAGAGATGTGCAGTGAGTGTCTAGAGCCATCTTTAAAATATGAAGGAGGATCAGTCATGGTCAAGAAAGACATTTAAACTCACACCAGAATCGCTTATAGCAGCAACCAAGACTGCATTTAGCAATGCACACACAGAGATTCACAGAAATACTCTGTTGTGGGAAAAATACATCATTTATTGATGATACGAACACACCCCACTACAACACTGCAGTGGCCTTACATCTAATGTCAACAGGTTGCATGCATGTTTTCATGAGAATGTGTATAAGCCATATTAGATAACTAAAATGTAAGTTTAAAAAAGAGACAAGCAATTAGCATTTAAAAACCAGCTCATAATCTACAAGTTAATGTTCTTTGAAAGTACACTTTTATTTCAAATTGAATGGGTGTTGAATTCCAGCTCTTTCCTATCCCAGCCATCTATGCAACACACTGCAGAGTGCAGCTCAGTGCTTCTGTGTGTGGAAACAATTGCAAATTAAGTGTTTCATCATCGTTTTGTTCTTGCTGTTCCTTCTCAGTAGCACATATTATTCACAGTTCAGTGTGTACAACTTCAAGTCAAATGCAAGTTAAAATTTTTAATCCAATTATTACAATTTAATGATTTCCCTTTACATATTAAAAACATGAATTCTTTTGTTCCAAATCTGTTTGTTGTCGTGCTTCACTTTATACAAACGCATCCGCCGAAGGAACACGCAGTTGCGATGATATGATTTAGCCCAGCAGTGTGCTGTTTATTAAAAAATGGGCCGACTGCTGAGCTCAACACCACCCCACTGTTTTTGAATAATAAGTATTAACACTGTGCTATCTCCTCGGTGAAAAATGCTGCACTAGAGCAGCGATAACTTTATGTGTTTGTGTGGGTAGCATGTAGTACATGTGCAACTTCATGCAAATAAATGCAACTGAGTTATGACCTTATTTGGATTAACAGGAAGGCTTTGTTGTATAGCAAGGGCTTTATTAATTCATGAAACTATCATGCTGTCACTCTCCCTCCTGAGGTGATTAATATGTCTGTAACAGAAGAGAAGTGAATTCCCTCGGGAAAAATATGCACTATGAATCCTCTTTATCATTTATCTATTCTGTGTATTTGTATAGCATGATAAATCAATTTCCATTATACTCCTAGTCACACAAAGCTGTACTTTGTACAATGGATGCCCTGCCACATTATTCCATACAGGGTATGTAGTCATATTAAGGAGTAACTATATTCAATAAACATTGTTGTTTTTCCTTGTAATATATTTGGATATATTTAAATCATCATTTCAAAATAACATTAATAGTTGTTATATTCTTGTATGAAATACGAGTAACATTTCCACCACTGTCCTTTAGAGCTATGATACAATGAGGTCTGTTCTGGAAAAACTGCATTTTCTCTGCAAGTCTACTGTTTTTTGTGACCACATAACTCTATATTTGTGTTGTCTGTCCAGAACACATTCTACCAAAAAGACCTGATCTTTGCCTTTATCTTCATCTACAAACTGTAGTTCTGATGTTCTTTTTGGGCAGCAAAGGCTTTTTTGTTTCTGGCAAGCCTCCCATGCAGGTCAAATTTGTGCTATCCCCTTTATGATTGTAGATATATTTACTTTGACTCGAGCAGCTGCAGAGTTGCAAGCAGATCCAGTGACTCTGTTTTGCAGAAAACAGTCCTGGGCAAATTGATGTTTGTTTGAAATCCACACACATGGCAGAAACTGCATTTAGACAGGGTCAGCATTGAACCTTGACGCAGATAGGCCACAGCAGCAGAAGACCACACCTGGTGTCACTCCTGTCAGCTAAGCACACTTCCCACAGCTTGCCAAAACTAGACAAAAGAAGACTGGAAAAATGTTGCCTGGTCTGATGAGTCTCAATGGCCATAGGGCAACTTCAAGCTGTTGTTATTTCCAAGAAGCAATGTTGCAACAAAGAAATATCGACAAAACACAAATTTCCTTACTTTTTGTGCTAAGTTTATTTTTCTTTCCAACTGATCATCATTTAAACACTGGAGCCTAACTGAGTGTTGTTGCTGACCATTTCCATCCCTTTATGACAACTGTGTACCCATCTTGGGATGGCTGCTTCCAGAAAAAGCCCACAGAATTTCTCTGAGAAATGTTTCCAGCATCTTGTGGATTTTGTGGTGTTTTCATGCCTGCTGTGTTTAGTCTGTTTAAATCAAGCTCTGTTTCATCGGAGCGCTTGTTGAATTTGATGTGAACAGTAATCGCTCTCGGCTGCAGACCAAAACAAGGCCCTTTTAGAGGAGGCGGTCTCAATCCAGTTCAAATAAACTCCAGGGCAGTTTGTTTATGGTGTAAACGTGATCCGAGCTTGATCTGACCCAACTACCACTGTATGTTGCAGGTTACTTTGACAGAATAGTATTTGCTGTAATATTTACATGTGATAAAGTCACACAAGTGTTAGCTTTATATTGATATCAATATTGTTTACACAAAGTTTCTAAGGTGCAGAAACTTTATGTTGTGTAAACTATGAATTTTCAAGCAGGAAATGACCCCCTGGGGTTTAAGAGGTTAATAGGCATCTTTCAACATTATGGCAGGAATAAAGAACATACAGAATTATCTTAAAATTAAGTGAAATTTAAATAAAATACTTGAATTTTTGGAGTAGATACAAATCCACACCACTCTTAGTCACTCAAAAAGAATATAGCACATTTTTTCCCTCATTTTAGTCGGTAAAGCAGGGTTCATGTCCTTCATGTTCTTTCCAGCGCTGATTTTACTTCACAGCACTAAGACATGCCAGATAGCACTTCAGCATAACCCTGTTTGAGAACCAAATAGATGCTCATGCAAACTATACAGAGCAAAGGCAAAACTGAATAAGTGGAGGAGAGATATACAGATAGAGATGAATGAATGAGGTGAAGGGCTAAAAAATATCTTCCTCTGATGGGGTGTCAAAATCCCTTTCCACTGATGTCCCTCTTAACCCTGAATGTGTCAGTGTGCCCGCACATGCGCACTGACACATTTCCATACACATATACAAGCACAGCTATTCATTTTCTTGAACCATCTGGTTGGAGTGTTTAAAGCCAGTTTAGTGAGACCAGCACAGATAGAGAGAAGTGAGGGAGAGGGGGAGCAAGGTAACACAGGGGTGAAGCAAGTGAAAAAACTCAAAGGAATGAGTGAAAGTGTCTTTTTGGTCTCGTTGTCAATCATTCCACAGCTTTAAAATTCAAAACCAGTCTGGATTAAACAAGTACAGTGAGTTTTGGTAAGCTACAATACAAAAAAATTGCATCTAAATATTTTGTGCTCAGCCTCTGGAGGAAAACATTACACCCCGAGGCAGCGTGTGCCCACAGGGGGCTGCTGTTCATTTTTTTAAAGTGCAGCTATTATGGTCAGACAAATATCTGTGTCAGCCTACAAAGAGTAAAACGGTGCATTTTGAATTAATGCAAAAGAATTATTGATTAGCGTGCCATATACCATTCAAGAAACACACACAAATGAGCAGCTTTATCATGAGCCCATTCAGGAGATGTCCAATTTCCCCTCACTAGTCAATGATAAGCATTCTCCTTGCCCGTCACTCAGGACTTAGACTGATTCCCTCTCAGCCCATGAGCCCAATTTAGTCTCCACAAGAATCTATCACACAGCGATGTTATCTGCAAGTAACCCAATCTCCCCATCATCCCTCGATCTGTCTTTCTCTCCATGTCTCTCCCCACCTACCCTCTCTTTTCTTTCTCTGTTCCTACTAATCCAGCTTGTACCCTTAACTGTTTCCCTCCTCTGTCTTTCATCTCCTGCCATTCCAGAGGACCTCACAAACTAATCAAGCGTGGAGAGAACTCCCACTTTGCATACAGAACGTATACTCCCATGACAAGGGATAGCGAAGAAAAATGTCTATGTCTTACATATGAAGCCTTTCAACAATGTGATGGATGAGTTGCATTTAGCTTGCATTTAACTTTTGAGACATTTCACTGATATGATTTGATTAATGGCCGGGCGAAGACGTCCACTACAAGAGTGAATCTATTGAGGAGGGAAATTCCCTCGAGAAGATCTCCAATGAAACACTTAATGGCTGGTTCTGTCAATCAGCCCCTCAAACATACTGAGTCAAAGCATAGTGAGAAGATTTATGTTATCTTCCGAACAATGACACCACAGAGAATGCATCTCTTAGTAGAAATTACAAAACATGTTTTTAGTATAGTCAGTATCGTAAATGGCGATTGCCTGGTGGCGCACTGCTTTTCTGATAGGCCTTAGAGAAATAACAAAGGAAATAAAAAGGAAACCATAGGAAGCAGAGCCTGGAGACTCTGAACCCAAACAAGCCTGCATCACCTGTCAGCACTAAAAGTGTAGACAAGATATTAAAATCCTTAATTATGAAAATTAGATGTAATTTCAGCTTTGATGTTGCAGTGCAAAGACCCTAATTAAACTATCTCTTAGGGTCAAACATCTTCTTATCATCAAGGGATAGAAAATTCCTCGGGGATTGCGACCTGGGAGTAAATCTTTCAGTAAGAACCAGATGTTTCGGTAAGTCAGAGTTGCATCCTAATTTGTTGGAAAAATGTGTCTGTCAGTGGAGAAGAAGCCACATAGTTAGTCATTACATAAGAGTCCCTTGTACTACTACACTGCTTTTACTATATCATATTTATGATTTTATATCACATGATTATAAACTAAGTTCTCATAATAAGGCATCATGAGCTCAAATTAATTATTTATTTAATGATAATTTTGAGAAAAAATCTTTATGAAACAGAAATTCATTATCGGAAAGATAGAAAGTAATGATCATGAAACACTAACTCATGTATATGAATAGGAGCCTTTTACTATGATGCAAAAAGTCACAGTTATTAAATAATATCATGTGATAATGGAGTTATTATACAAAATTATGAGAAATTATGTTGTTATTAAAAGACATAAACGAAGCTCAGTTGCAGTGTGTTTCTAACAGGACAAGAGACACTTGTGCAAAGAGTAGAGATGGACCGATCTGATATTACGTATCGGTATCGGTCCGATACTGACCTAAATTACTGGATCGGATATCGGAGAAAAATAAAAAATTTAATCCGATCCATTAAATATCACGAAAGCACCTCACAAAACTTGCAACACGCCTAACTCACCTCAGAACGTTAGCACGTCGGAGCAGTATGCATCACGTGATAGAGCGGCTGTGGCATGCGGGACCTGTCGGTGCTCTGGATAGCATTTGGAGCTTCGCTAGCAACCCGGCATTTCATCTCCGACAAAGTTATCCCGAGAGAAGTAAAGCAAGTGTGTAAGTCCATCTCTGAATGTTTGTAAAGCATTCCTGCGTTAAGCTTAACAAACGATATATGGAGCGACTGCCTCTTCTTGCTGCTACTTCAATCATGAAACTGCTTAACGATCAGCTGATCGGCTTTTCTGTCGCGAGTCCGTGTCTCTAGTTTGCTTTTGGCCCACTTTGCACCAGAAAGAGGAAACCAGCGGCTGAACAACAGCAGCACGTTTAAGCTTGATCAGCTGTTGTTAGAATGTATTTAATATTACTTTCTACTCGAGGATCTTTTTCTACGTAGCTGACGGCTGGTAACTGTGCAGGGGCGGATCTAGCAAAGTTTAGCCAGGGGGGCCGATAGGGCATTAACAGGGAAAAGGGGGCACAAAGACATACTTTTCTTTCTTATTCTCATTTAAAATGTCTAGCTTTTAATAAATAATTATCTGACACCCAAAGTTTTAATTTGATGCAAAATGAATAGAAGTCCATTATTGTATATAGTAACTATTAAGTCTAATATATATACCCTAGTAAGCTATAGTACTTTTTCCTTTGGGAAGGTACCATCTGTGCAGTCTGCAATTCTGTTGAAGAAAGATATTGAATCTATTTAATATTTCTTGAAAAATAATTGATTTCTGTGCATTTTTTTTTTCACACTGCATCAAATTAAGGTTGATTACGTCGATTAAGCATCATGAGGTGGAGCGTGAGGGGTGGTTCCCTATTTTTTATTTATTTATTTTTGTTGTTGCTGGGAGTTGGAACCCTATTAGTTAGGTTGCTTAATATTTATGCTAAGTACTCTTTAAAATACCAGAATAGGGAGGATGGTGTAGGTTTAAGTTTATTAGATTGATCAGTATTGCTGAACTATGAAATATTTTTTTTTTGCATACAGGTATAACAGAATAGCTTTAGTGTAGTTGTTGTTTTAAACTTGAGTATGAACTTATACAAAATGCAGCAAGATATTTAAAAAACAGTTTTGTTGATTAAAAAACACTATATCGGATTCATATCGGTATCGGCAGATATCCAAATTTATGATATCGGTATCGGTATCGGACATAAAAAAGTGGTATCGTGCCATCTCTAGCAAAGAGTACAAAACTAAGAGTGCAGTAATTTTCCTTACTAAGTATCCTAAGTCAAGCCATCTGATGGAAGGCAGGTGCACCAGAAAACCTCTGAATCATCCACATCATTAAAGTTACACTCTGCTCAGCTCTGCATATTTAGGGTCTCATTAAAGGTATGGTTTGACAGCAGTTTTGATGTCAGTGCAGTTTTCTGCTGCATCAACGTTTTCGGGGTTTTTTACAGTTTTTTTTTTTTAGTTTTTGTTGTTGTTGTTGTTGTTGTTGTTGTTGTTGTTGTTGTTGTTGTTGTTGTTGTTGTTGTTGTTGTTGTTGTTGTTGTTGTTGTTTGTTGTGGGGGACGTTTGGGGTTGTTTATGTCTGAAACTGAAGCCCAAACCAGGAGTCATTAGACAATTTTCAAAATGACTGTGTTGTTCTCTGCCAGGGAATGCAACAATTATGCTTCAGCTGATTGATTTTTCTTTTTGTTCAAAGCATAAAAGACACCAAAGAACACAGTTTATATATTGCAAAAGTATTTAAACAAATTTTTCTATATAAGGCATAGTTTGAGAATGTCTTTTTTGTTTTTTAATAAATCAAATTATTATTAAGTGACAGTTGTGACAGTTCCTTTTTTTTAATATAAACTTGAAGCTACAGTTCACTTTACATAGTTTCTGCAAATGATAGGAAAAAAATGTGTTTTGCTGCTATTTGCCATTCTGAAGTTGCTTTTAAAAGGAAATCTATTGATCTGGTTTATTAGACTAGAGTTTTTGAAAGATTTCAGGTTACATAAGAAAAAGATAAAAGAAGAGCTGTAGAAGTCAAAGGTATAGTTATTGACCTTAGGCTTCAATCCATGCATTCAAATGGCTTTCTCTTTGTCAACTAATTTTGTATTTTTTTCGTTTCTTTAACATGCTGTATCTTTCAGTAGAGTTGAATGGCCTCTGATGCTTTCCTCTGTGTTCTAATAGGTCACCTCTAGACAGGTACATATATACCTCTCTCTTTATATATATATATATAGGCATATGTATTGGTAAAAGTCAAGCAGCATATTCAGTGGAAACGTTAATTCAGAAAACCATGCACCTCCTTTATTAGTGGTAACTTGTGAGGCCTTGGCATAGTTGTCTGTATTTTTCAAATAGGGCCAGTGAAAACACAATTTAGTTAAAAGCAAGTGTTGCTAAGCCGTAAGCATAAACTCACTTATCTTCAAATGCTGGAGAAAGATTTCTTGTGGTAGTCCTCCACTAATCCTGCAACCCTATCAAACTACTGTTGTACCACTGCTAATAAAACAGTAAATTAGAGCAATTTCTTACTGTGAGTTCAATACCGAGTTTAATGTACATTATAGCAACTAGCTGCAAATAAATGGCTCATTTGTTAGTTTATTGAAAATTTACTGCTAGTTGACTGTAAAAATGACAGCAAGGTATATCAGCATGTTTTGTGTATAGCTGAAATCTAACAATATCATTATTGTGTGCACTAATGCTATTGCCAGGTTTTCATGTACGACATGATTGCATGAATAGGTACATTCTAGTCATGTGTAGCACATGCTGGATTTTATGAGTCTCAGATTTGAGTTGAGGGTTTAAGCAGTAGGACAAGATTATTTTAGTAAGAAAAACAGATAGGCCATTCAAAATGATTAACATAAAACGTAAAAGCTTATTTCGTATTTATGATGACTGCAATAATATTGAGTTCTTGTTTTTTGTTTCATTTGTATCTTCTGATTTATGAGTCGTTTCCTGTTCTCTATGTAGTCTTGTCCACTGTGTTTTACTTTCAGTTATGCCAGTGCGTTAGTCTCTCCCCGTGCTCCATGTTCCAATTGTCACGCTTGTGTTGTCATGTCTACGTCTCTCCGTGTTTCCTGTTTTATTTTGAAGAGTCTAGTGTTTCCACGTTCAGTGTGTTTTGTTTTACTACCCCCTGAGGCATCATGTTCATTTGTGTCAGCTGTCTCCCCGGTTGTTTCCACTTTCCTCATTACCCTTCTGTGTATAGTCCTCTGTCTTCCTCTGTTCAGTGTCGGGTCGTCCGTTTGTCTTCATGTCAAAGTCATGTTAACATGACTAACAAGTCATGTTAGGAGAATTTCTTCCAACTGTTCGGGCCCACGCTCTGATTTTTTTCACAGTTACATTTTTGTATGTTCCCGTTCAGTTTCATGTTCTTGTCTTTTGTCATCGTTTTCATAGTTAGTATTAGTTTTCCCAGTCGACGTTTTAGTTTAGTTACGCTTGTGTTTTCGCCTTGCCTCGTTTTTCCGTTTTTTGTATCAGCCATAAAAAAAAGCTTGTTTTTTGTTTAAACATCAGTTCTTTTCTCCCGTGTCTGCTTTTGGGTCCGTTTCGTAAACACACTGCTGATCCCTGCCGTGACAAAATCAGTGAAAAATATAAAAGCAGTGAAGCAACAGAATTTCAAAACCATTTGGACATAAATTAAAAATAGTTATTTCGATTTAATTTAATTTAAATTTTAAAATTTAATTATCTACAGTAGTTTAATAAAAGGGAGTGGAAATAAGAAAAGTCTTCAGTCTTGATTTAAAAGAATCAAGAGTTGCTACTCATCTGCAGTAATACTTCTTAATGTATGCAATATGCATTGTCACATATTTTAAATATATATGTGACTACAGACTCATATATCTCAGTTCCCAATACAAATGTATGAGGGGAACAAGCCTTGTGCTTACATAATGAACATGCATGCATCCTTTGCCTTAGGTTGTGAACTGGTTCTACAACTTGTTAAAAGCAATACCACTGCAAACCTGAGGGGATTATTTATATGCAAGTCTTGTAAAGCCACATTTAACTTTGCAAAATCTGTTCTTCCTTTAATGTTCTTCCATGTGAAGTGGCACGTCTTGTATTATTCTTAGAAGTCTCGCATGTATTGCTTACAAAGACTGTGAAACAGATACCCATCAAACATGTCCTTGCAAAAGTCACATCTTGGCCTGCCATCACCAAACAAATGACTGCTTTGCCTTCATCTTCAACTCTACATAGATCTGTATCTACTTCGGGGAAAAAAGGCCATCTTAGCATGTCATGTTTTTTAATATCCCCCCCAGTGCCCCCTATAAATATTTATTAAAGATGTACCATTAAGATGTGCCAAAAAGGACCTGTGCAAGACTGTAAGCAAACACCTTTTGTTTAACTTTTGTAACATATTTCTAGCCTAGAAGCCAAACTGCAAACGCTATAAGGGAGCAACCATGCTCCAGCATCATGGAAATCATTTGGAAACCCTTGCAGCAATAAGCCTGGACACGGCTCCCTTCAGTGTAACATTTTTCAAAATCCTGAAACAATGTGAGCAGACAAAGCAATGTTGGATTTAGAAGTAGTACAAGAAAGTTCATAGACAAATAGAGGATGTACTGTAATTCCAGAATGGTTTGAATATAAATACTTTTAGACTTTATTTAAAATGGGAGACTCAATATAAATTCTAGATAAAAAATACAACTTGAAATCTTTTTAAATAATTTAACAATGCATTTTACTACTACTGTGTTCAGACACTGATTAATGATTCATAATTTCTCCTGATGAGACTAAAGACCAGTTACCTTAAATTTAAAACTGTATTTCTGTAAATTGTTACTTCAAACAAAGCTTCAGGGGAATACTGTAAATGCCTAAATATCTGAATGACTGATATGACAGAGATACTTTACACCAATGTATTTTTATGGGCTGTACCATCTTTGTCCTCTTTCCTTCTTTCCCCTCTCTTCACTTTTTTGCCTGTTTCTTGCCTTTCCCCACTCACAACACATCACATCTCCATTTGGCTGCTGCACTTTCTGTCCTGCTTCATTCTCCCTCCAAGGCCCAGCCTGGCCCACTTTAGACTAGAGATGGCACGATACCACTTTTTTATGTCCGATACCGATATCATAAATTTGGATATCTGCCGATACCGATATGAATCCGATATAGTGTTTTTTAATCAACAAAACTGTTTTTTAAATATCTTGCTGCATTTTGTATAAGTTCATACTCAAGTTTAAAACAACAACTACACTAAAGCTATTCTGTTATACCTGTATGCAAAAAAAAATATTTCATAGTTCAGCAATACTGATCAATCTAATAAACTTAAACCTACACCATCCTCCCTATTCTGGTATTTTAAAGAGTACTTAGCATAAATATTAAGCAACCTAACTAATAGGGTTCCAACTCCCAGCAACAACAAAAATAAATAAATAAAAAATAGGGAACCACCCCTCACGCTCCACCTCATGATGCTTAATCGCCGTAATCAACCTTAATTTGATGCAGTGTGAAAAAAAATGCACAGAAATCAATTATTTTTCAAGAAATATTAAATAGATTCAACATCTTTCTTCAACAGAATTGCAGACTGCACAGATGGTACCTTCCCAAAGGAAATAGTACTATAGCTTACTAGGGTATATATATTAGACTTAATAGTTACTATATACAATAATGGACTTCTATTCATTTTGCATCAAATTAAAACTTTGGGTGTCAGATAATTATTTATTAAAAGCTAGACATTTTAAATGAGAATAAGAAAGAAAAGTATGTCTTTGTGCCCCCTTTTCCCTGTTAATGCCCTATCGGCCCCCCTGGCTAAACTTTGCTAGATCCGCCCCTGCACAGTTACCAGCCGTCAGCTACATAGAAAAAGATCCTGGAGTAGAAAGTAATATTAAATACATTCTAACAACAGCTGATCAAGCTTAAACGTGCTGCTGTTGTTCAGCCGCTGGTTTCCTCTTTCTGGTGCAAAGTGGGCCAAAAGCAAACTAGAGACACGGACTCCCGACAGAAAAGCCGATCAGCTGATCGTTAAGCAGTTTCATGATTGAAGTAGCAGCAAGAAGAGGCAGTCGTTTGTTAAGCTTAACACAGGAATGCTTTACAAACATTCAGAGATGGACTTACACACTTGCTTTACTTCTCTCGGGATAACTTTGTCGGAGATGAAATGCCGGGTTGCTAGCGAAGCTCCAAATGCTATCCAGACCACCGACAGGTCCTGCATGCCACAGCCGCTCTATCACGTGATGCCTACTGCTCCGACGTGCTAACGTTCTGAGGTGAGTTACGGCGTGTTGCAAGTTTTGTGAGGTGCTTTCGTGATATTTAATGGATCGGATTACATTTTTTATTTTTCTCCGATATCCGATCCAGTAATTTAGGTCAGTATCGGACCGATACCGATACGTAATATCGGATCGGTCCATCTCTACTTTAGACCAGCTGCCAAAGCGTTTCAGTTTGCCTTTGCACCCTTGTGCCTGTGTGCGTTGCATGTATTGTGTGCCAACAGTGCGTTTATAAGCTACAATTTTCAGCTCAACCCTGATTAGGTTACACAGACTACTGTGGATGTTAAAATTATTCTAAAAAAATGTAGTTCTGTGTCCACTGCGAGGAAAAAATAGATTTATTTATTTTTTATTTATTTTTTTTAAACTGAAATTTTCAGCTTCTGCAGCAACTCTGATATCATAGATTCCACTGTTTTGGGAGGGGACGGTTTAAAAGTACAAGGCAGATGATTTCTGTATAATCTGCACATCAATACACATTATGCACAGTGCAGGGGAGGTATCCAAATGCAAATGAATATGCAACCCGAGTAAAACCTAAATGTAAACCAAAAAGCATAGAACATTACTTAAAATCAATAGAGATCAAAAGGGCATGGCATCAGACATATCTCCGGGCTACGTGGAAAACTGCATATAAAATAAGTACCAAATATAATCGAAAGGACCTGCAAGATGTCCTGTCTTCTGCACAACTTGAGCATTTTTAGCTGCGAGACTGTAATGCATGAGGTTTGAACTGCCATATGGTTAAATTAGCGGGGAGTTTGCCGCCCTGTTCTTCTTTTTCTGGAAATCTGGCAACGTATCAACGAATGGGTGAAAATTCTTCAAAGTGAGCTTGATTTTCTGTGCAGTCAAGCAATTAACTAATCAACACACTGGCTGTTTTCATTCTCTCAGTGTTGTAAGCAGATACCATTATATCATATTTAGAAATGAGAACAAATTTGTTTGCTATTTGTTTGATTTGTGCTATAAATGTAATTTGCGCACTTAGAGGGGAATGGGGAATGTTTCTATAACTGAACTGAACTGAAGCATCAAACATGCGTTTGCTCATTTGACTGTGCTAGCAATAAGAGATACTATACAAGGATGCATTACTTTTACCGGTGTTTTTAAGTGTTTGCTACAAAGTAAAATCAGTTGACCCCCTACTCACCTGGAACACTCACCTTTGCATGGCTGCCGACTGGATCGTGCTCCAGGGTATCTTTAGTCCAGACACTTTTAAAAAAAATTGGGGGGGGGGGGGAGTAAGGCTGGGAGGTAATTTTAATGTCCAGATCAAACTTCTTTCAATCTTTCAGCATGATGAATACTAATGATGAGACTGCAGGCAAGCCTTAGATGTGTTTTATAGCCCTCCCGATGCCTGTAAAAGTAGTCGAAGAGAAAAAATGATTACCTCATTCTCCATCTGTCTGAGGGACATGCAAATTAGAGTGGTCAAAGGAAGGTCACAGGAGGGGGTCAAAACATTGTACAAGAGTGAAGTGAAGGAAATTGTGCCCTCGTCACGTCTATAGAAACATCTCATACCTATTCTTTGAGTCAAGTTTCAAGCTTAGAGCAGAACCACAGTCACCTCAGGTCATTTCTTGTTTAAGTCACTAGATAAGGTCTGTATCGGGTATCTTTTTTTTTTCTTTTTTTTTCTTTAGGTCACGAGCAGTTGTCTAAGCATTTCACTGCATATCGTACTGTGTATGACTGTGTACGTGACAAATAAAATTTGAATTTGAATTTGAATTTGATTTTGACTGTTTCAGCTCCATTAAACAGTAGTTCAGGGGACTGAATCATGCGATGCTGACATTTCAAAAACAACACATTTATAGGAGTATATCTTCTAAAATCGAGACGGAAAGAGGAAACTAAAACTAAAACAGGTAATATAGCAAGTGATTACAAGCAGGAGCATGCATATGCTTTTCATCAGAATTATAAAGCCGTATTTGCACCTTATACGGTTTTATAAATCTCAGTCACTGTGAACGTGGACACATGTGCAAACCTGATTTCTCCTCCCAGAGTTGCAAATCCTGAATACACTCATTTTACCAGGTACACCTTGCTAGTATCTGGTTGGACCACTTTTGGCTTTCAGAACTACCTTGAGACCAGAACTTGAGATCTGTAGCCTGGGCAACTAATGCAAGGCACGATGGATCCATGCTTTCATGTTGTTTACAAAATCCGACACCATCTTCTGCATATCTTGTTTGTAACAGGTGGTTATTTTAGTTCCTACAGCCTTTGTATCAGCTCAAAACAGTACGGCTATTCTCCCAGGACCTCTGACGTCAACAAAGGCATTTTCACCCAGAGAACTACAGATCAATGGAAATTTGAAATATCATTGATGGATGGCCCTCATGTTCATGTCCAAAAGTCCAATATGGACAAATTCAATAGGTGTCTGTCATCACCTTTTACAAACATTCATCTCTTCCAAACCTTTTTTTTATTGCCTTACTAAGTGCATGCTGGCTGGACAAGATCTAATCAAGATCGGACGCTTTGCACAAAATCGAATCCTGTCAAAATTAACTGATATATTTCTGACAGGATTGGAAAAAGAAGAATTATGAAGTTGCACTTTAAATACTCTGTGTGCTCGCTCTGTTGGATAGACTCCACCTAGAGTGCTAAAAATTACTCAGACTTTGGCTCATAATATGGCTATAATGTAAGAAAGGTGTTGTTATTCTACGTACTGTGTGTGTGTTTTCATATAATGAGAGTGAAAGGAGATAAAGTAAGAGCGAGGAGTATCCGCTTCAGCCGGTGTTCATACATTCCTTCATGCAGAGTTTGTCTGTGCGTGCGTACATGTGAATCTGATGATGTACGTCTTTGTGTCTTCTGCATGGAAATCAACAATAACATTATAACCCAGGGGAGCCTATTAAGAGTAGACCTCTCCAGCGTGGCTGTGTGTGTTTAAAAATAGGAGCCATGTGTTAGAGTGATGGGTGAACTTCCCCGGCTTACTCAGGGGGACTCAATTAAAATGAGCAATTTTTTTCCCCACTTCCCTAACCCACAGTACGAGGACTCAGGTGCTGCCTTCAAGCATGGCATTTGTGTGAAGGGGTATGTATTTCAGTGTACTTGTATTACTCACACTGGCTTAGTGGTATATGGTCACATTATAATAACTACATTTCACCATTAAGATTTAAAGTTTAATGTAAGGGCAGGTTTATGTTAATCTCTAATCATCTTAATTTAAGTTTGCAAATCAAGTATTTCTAACCAGACGTGATGCATTGCCATATTCTTGTTTTGAATGATGCCCTTAGAAATTTCTAAAACTGAATAAGAAAGACTCCAAAGGTACCACAGTTGAATCCAGAAAAGGTGCAGTAAGCCTGTTTCACCATCCCATCCCATCCCATCCCACATGCTTTATTGGTTATACTATGATCCCTTAACAGTGTGTGGTGTGCTATCACAGTGGGACAGCTGTGAAGCCATGTCACTGGAGCATACTGCCACAGTAGCACCATGTTAATTCGACTGTCAGCATGTTCATTATAATACCAGAGAAAATGGGACGGAGGGACAGGGACACACTCTGTTCTGGTAAAATCCAACCTGGTGTAGTAGCATGGTTGCTTAAATACAGCACATTACAGTAATGACAGCGTTTCTTATCTTCAATATTGCACAGAGAAACGGCACATGATTACTGGCAGTCAAACAGAGGAGGGAAAAATCTGAATAAGTACAAATTAATTCCCCACGTTGCCTTGTGCGGATGTGTGTTTTTGCACAGTCCAAACAAAATTTTGACTCTTTTCCAGACCATGTGAAGCTAAACGTAATCATAATAGTGTTGGTTGACTGTTTTACATGAAGGCTGCACAAAATCCATATAAAACACTGGTAAGTGTCATGCTATGCTTTTTTCGTTTCACTAAGTAATGGTTGACAGTTAGCCTTCAAAACAGCATGGCCTCTTTGTGTTTAGTCAGCTAAACTAAAGGAGAAAAGGAGAGTTTTAATTAGTATTTTTATGTTACTGACAATTTATGCAAAATCCATACAAAGTCAAATGTTTTTTGATCAAAATATTCAATTTTGTTTTTGTCATGGTGCTAAAGCCTGGTGTTAACAATGTCCATTGCATTGTTTTATCCATGGTAGCTCAGTATTATGGTAATGTGGTGATATACATGATTGAGTTCTTCATGCTATTGCAGTGCAGCAAATACAAAAAGCCCACAGCTCACAGAGAATTGTAAATAAAACGAACTATACCTTGGTATTGATACGTCTTGGCTCTGTAGGAGGTGAACCCTCACTGCGTCGGTCCCATCAGCTGCTAAACTGTGCACTGTAAGGAAGCATTTAATGACCTTGTCTGTGCCGTGCCAAAAGACCTTTGGATTATTTACTCCTTGCCATGTCTTTAAAAAGAAAGATTTAAACCTCTGTTATAATGGACTACATAAAATTTTTAATCTATTGGATTGTTACCTTAAGTACTCAACTTTCCAAAATGAAAATGTTATTTTTCCATATGGCTCATCAACTGCAACAGCAACAGTGCTGTGCTGTAGTGAATATAAGGTTAACAGTATATAACTGTTAGTTTAGCGGTTTTAGTAAGCAGTTTTGTCTTATGGTTTTTAGGCTGTTGTTGTTATGTTCTAGCTCTAGTTTTATTGCAATGCTCCATACTCTTTGCACCACATAATTATATTGCTGCTGCATTCAGCATGTGAGCAGTTATTCTAATCGATGAATGTGTTTAATCGCTGCTCATCGCAACATGACTCACATTTTCTAACCCTGTTCTTGATCACACAAACACTGGAAACCTCATCACAGACACAAACACAAGTTGATCAAACGTAAATAAAATTTGTAACATAAGAAAACAGCTAGTAGCTTGCTGGTAATATTTTCTTTTCTTTTTTTTTTTCTTTTTTTTTTTTGCCTGTCCCGTTTGGCTCTTTTGCCATCAGAATTGTTGTCTAAAGGCAAAGAAAGATGCCCAACGGATTTACTTTACCAAACTGACCATCCCAGCCTTGCCGTAATGGTCCATTTGATTCACCTTTTATTGTTTATTTTATTTTCACTTACTGAATACGGGACAGACTTGACTGGGGGAAAGAAGGGGAGAAAGAAAGAGGGAAAGAGAAACAGCTGAGAAGAGGGACGGGGGAGAAGGGCAAAAGACAAAAACCAACAGAACGGGCAGAGAAAAAAAATGCATATATCAATCACCTGGATCACCTGCTGAGAAAGAAAAAAGAAAGCAAGCAGAAGAGAACAAGAGTAATAGAATAAACAACATCACAATGATATATGGGAATATGACAGTAAATACTAAATGTTAAACATTATTGTGCAGCACATAAGATCAACAGAACACAGTGTGCTTTGAGGTAGGAGCCAAAAAGGGTGTAGTTTGTGGGTGTGATCACCCGTGTGTACACCTGTGAGCATGGACGCGCTTGTTTTTTGTTTTTTAAAAGGTTCCTTCATGTAATAATCTGCTAGAGGGTGTGGGGGGGCCACAGCCCCGTCCTCCAGGGCGTGAAGCAGGTGTGGAGGAGATCAAAACTCCAGACATCCAGAGGCCCCCAGAACACAAGAGACCAAGGAAGACCAACAGAGGGGCAGCTGCGCCACTGTCCCGGAAAGAGCTGAGGAGAGTCCCAGATGAGGGCTCACTCAGCAGCCGCGGAGCAGAAGCCAGGGGGAGTTGCAGTGACGCGCCCGTGAGCTCCGCCGGCAGCCAGCTGCGCCTGAGTGACCGAGCCCCAGGCCGAGAGGCCGGGGGCACCCCACCTCCGAAGTGGCCCGAGCGAGCCCCAGGCTCCAGGCCCCGATAAGCGGCCGCCAAGGAGTGAGCCGGTGTGTACCTGGACGCCCATCCCCGGACACAAAGAACCACCAACGCACCGATGTCTGAGGGGGTCCGCCACTGGCAGGGGAAGTGGTGGTAGGGGGAGATAGGCCTCCAAACCTTGGAGGGCCTGAGATGTCCCCAGAGAGGTGGCGCCTGACACCCAACCTGACATATAGACACAGACATACAGGCACACACAGATACAAACATCCATTCCCACCCTCATGCTCTCATATGCACTTACTCCACACTCAACCAACGTGGAGACAGACATAAAGAGACGCTGTACACACGATCACACTCCCCAAGCGTACTCTACAAACCGGGTCTAGGTGCCCCCGCCCCTGGAGGGGGGAACTGCACCCAGACCCAGGTGGTGTTTCCCTTTTCCCTGCGGTGGGGGGAGGCAGACCGCCCCGACTCCGCAGCAGCAGGAAGGCTCCACACTCCAGACCGCAGTCGGACGGCCAACTCCTCCTCCTAGTCCTAGCCCCCCTGCTCCAGCAGGTCGCAGAGAATGGGGGTGAGAGAAGACTCCAAACCTCCCTCCACCCGCTCATTGTAATGTTGATGCATGTGTGTTCTAAGGTGCATTTAAAACCCAGGAGGGCTTGGAGCTACCTGCCAGAGAGCAGCAGGTAAGCGCATGGTCCCTCCTGCTAGCCCTCAATGTCTACGTGTATTTAAAATTGAGAGGTGGGCAACGATGCCAGGGGTGGGGTGTACACCCTGATGGTACTTTGGACTCCGTGTATCGTGCCCACCCCCAAGATCCTATATGTATGTGTAATGAGAGTGTGAGTAATGTGAATGTCTAAGTTGTGGGATAAAATTGAGGCAGAGGCAGCCAGAAGGGGACGGGGGGGGGGGGGGGGTAGCCTCCTCTGCACCCTGGTGACATACCCCTACTCCAAGGCCCTGCATGTGTGGGTGGTTGTGGTGGAGCGGGAAGAGGGAGGCAGCTGGAGATGGGGAGGGAAGGAAGGGAGGGGCAAGTGACCCCTCCCTGGGGCCAGCTCCCCCGCTGACCCCAGTAGGCACCCCCATACTCCGCGACCCGCCAGGGAAAGGGGGCCCAGGCCCATCCAGACCGGGCCCAGTGCAGCAGCGCCGCCCGGCCCCACAGAGCCCGGGACAGTCCACCCAACCCCACCACAGAGAAAACTGCACCCACCCCACCATCCACTCATCTTCCAGACTACATAAGACAATAAACACCCAGGCTGAGATCTTCCTCCACCTCTCCTGTATCTCCCCCTCCTGCAGAGGCAGCTCCTGAGGAGAGGAAAGCTCCTGCAAGATGTGACAATCTCCCCCACCAGTTGAAGAGCCCCCCAGGTGGCTCGACGCACCGGCGGCACCCTGCTCCAGGGCTGGGCCCCCATGCACCCACCCGCCCACAACCCCGGCAACACACCAACCAGGACCCAAGCCCCCGAGGCCCGGTCCGGGTCCCAGCCCAGAGACGGAGCGCCCCCAGAACCTCACGCCCATCCCGGACCCACCCAGGGGCAGCCAGGCTACCAGGTCAGTAACCCACGTCCGTCAGCACAGACCCTCCCCTAGCCCCGCTGCACGCAGCCGCGAGGAAACAGTCACCTGAGAGCCAACAGAGCCCCTAACCGGACATGACCGCTACCCCGGGTTGAGCCCCCCAAGGAAGATGCCTCCGGGGAACCCCCCGACGCCCTAAGCCTGTCCCTACCCCCACACCAATCACAACAGTGAAGGCGGGACCAAACTATGACCCCCCACCCCCACTAGGTGATGGAGCTGATCAAAGGAGCCCAGAGCAATTGATCTGATGTGGTGGCAGAGGCTGTATCAAGACTAATGTAATCTAATAGATCATTTCTATATTGGTTAGAATTAAGATTCTTTTTATTTTTCCAGTTCATGAGGACTGTTTTCTTGGCTATGCATAGGGCAGTGAAAACCATATGGGCGATATTCTTTTCTGAAGTGACATTATCTAAGCTGCCCAACAAACACACTAAGGGGGAAGTTGGAATGTTACATTTCAGACACTTCGATAAGTCTTCACATATCTCGCGCCAAAACTTCTGAACTGGTGGACAGAACCAAAGAGCGTGGATATAATTGTCCGGTGAATTGGTTTGGCAGTGTGAGCAGTTGTTGGTAGACGTAAAGCCCATCTTGAACATCCGATGACCTGTATAGTGCACTCTATGTAATATTTTGTATTGAATTAATTGAAGACTGGGATTTCTAATTAGATGAAAGGTTTTTAAGCAAATCTGAGACCAGAAGTTTAGGTCTAAGTTAACTGATAAATCCGCTTCCCATTTTGCAATAGGAAGTGATATTGATTCATCTGTTTTAGAAAGCATTCTGTATATTTTGGATAGTAATTTGGGGGGTTTAAGAGTAAGAAATTGAACCACACTTGGTGGTGTTTGTAGTTCAACTTGACCCGGTTTAAATTTCTTTTTTACTATGGATTTAATTTGTTGATATTCTAAAAATCTTTTCTTGTTGATCCCATATTGTGTAACTAGTCCGTCAAATGAAATAAATTCTGTTCCTTCTAGTATATGTTCTAAATATTTGATTCCTTTATCACTCCAATCTGAAAAGTTTATCATATTATTGTTTTGTAATATGTCAGGGTTGTTCCAGATAGGTGTACGTTTGCATGGGATTAATGAAGACGCCGTCAATTTTAGAAACTCCCACCATGCTGTCAGAGAAGAGCTGATGTTGATGCTTTTAAAGCATTCATGTCGTTGGATGTTTGAGCTGATAAATGGTAGGTCTGAGATCTCTAGATTATTGCAGAGTGCTTGTTCTACATCTAGCCAAGGTTCATCTAAGAGGGTGTGTTTTAGCCATCCTGAGATAAACTGAAGCCTGTTGGCTAAGAAGTAGTGCTGAAAGTTAGGCAGTTCTAGTCCTCCTTTATCCTTGGTCTTTTGTAGTGTTTTTAAGCTTATACGTGGGGGTTTATTTTTCCAAAGGAATTTGGACATACATGAATCTAGAGATCTGAACCAATCTTGTGGCGGTTTAGTTGGGATCATTGAGAATAAATAATTTATTTTTGGTAAGACCATCATTTTTATAGCGGCAACCCTTCCCATGAGTGATATGGGTAGACATTTCCATCTAGCCAGATCATCTTCTACCTTCTTTAAAAGTGGGATATGGTTTAATTTAGTTAGATCTGCAAGCTTGGGAGAAACATTAATACCTAAATATTTTATATTTCCCGATTGCAGTGGTGTAGAAGAGGAATTATGGAGGGAGCAATTAATCGGTAGGACTGTAGATTTTGACCAGTTAATTGAGTAATCTGATATTCTTGCAAAAGAGTTTATCAATTCAATCACCCCAGAGATATTGGTTTGTGAATTTTGGAGAAAGAGTAACACATCATCCGCATAAAGGCTGATTTTATGTTCCACGTTCTTGCATTTTATGCCCTTAATTACTGAATTCTGTCTAATTGCTGCTGCTAGTGGTTCAATAAAAATTGCAAATAGTGAAGGGGAGAGTGGGCATCCCTGCCTGGTGCCCCTCAAGAGACAGAAGCTGGAGGATGTCTGGTCATTTGTTCTAACACAAGCTGTTGGGGAATTATATAATATTTTTAACCAGTTTATGAAAGAGGATCCAAAACCAAATTTGTGTAAAGTTGCAAATAGAAATTTCCAGTTAACTCTGTCAAATGCTTTTTCTGCGTCTAAAGAGAATATTGTAGTTTCTAGGTTTTTACTGTATGAGTAGTCTATCAAATTAAGTAATCTACGTGTATTTGTTGATAAGTGCCTACCTTTTATGAAACCAGTTTGGTCAGGATGAATTAAGAGGGGGGTTATTTTGTCTAATCTCTTTGAGAGAGCTTTGCAGATTATTTTAAGGTCTACATTTATAAGGGATATTGGACGATAGCTTGAGGGATATACAGGGTCTTTGCCTGGTTTTAGCAGGAGATTAATGTTTGCAGAATTCATATTTGATGGAAGTCTGCCCTTTTCTTTAATTTCCAACAACGTTCTGTAGAAAACTGGTGCTAGAATCGACCAGAATTCTTTGTAGAATTCTGCAGGAAAGCCATCTGGACCTGGAGCCTTATTATTGTGCATACTTATCAGGGCTTCCTGGAGTTCACCTGGTGTCAGTGGTGAATCCAGTGCCATTGCTTGAGTGTCCAATAATTTTGGAAGAGTTATGTTGTCCAAAAACTGATCAATTTCTTTTTTAGATGGGTTTATTTGTGGTGAATACAACGTTTTATAGAAATCCCTGAAAATGTTGTTTATTTGTATCGGTTCATATAATGTGTTCCCAGATGAATCTTGAACAGCACATATAGTTGTTTTTTCTTTATTTATTTTTAGCTGGTTTGCTAGAAATTGACCGGATTTATTACCATGTTCATAATTTTGTAGGCGTAGTCTTTGTACTAAGAATTTTGTTTTTTTATCAATTATCTCATTTAATTCTAGTTTTGTTTTGCGTATTTTGTTCAATGTTTCCTGATCTTGGTGGGACGCGTAGGCTTCTTCTAGTGATTTGATGTTTTTTTTCTAATTCCTGAATATTTTTGTTTTCTTTTTTCTTTTTATGTGATGAGAAAGAAATTATTTTACCTCTCATCACAGCTTTCCCTGCTTCCCATAGAACAGAAGCTGATGTTTCGGGAGTGTCATTATAGTCCAAATATGAAGTCCACTCTTTTTTAAAATATTTAATAAAGTCTTCATCTTTAAGTAGTGATATATTAAATCTCCAGTTTTTTCTTGGCGTAGTATTATTCTTGTGCATTAGTGTTAAAGATACAGGACCATGATCGCTGACAGCTATAGGGTGAATCTCAGTGTCTGAAATGTCGTTCAGCAGTGAGCTGCTGACCAAAAAATAATCCAGACGAGAGTAGGAGTGATGGACATGTGAGAAAAAAGTATATTCCTTACTGGTGGGGTGAAGAGAGCGCCATGCATCGCAAAGACCAAAGTCACTCATATACTGTTTGATTATATTTGTGGACTGCCAATTACGCTGAGTTCCCGCTGTATTGAGCCTATCCATGTCTTCATTTAGTCCAAGGTTGAGGTCACCTCCAAGAACAAGTGTGCCATCTAAGTGTTCAGAGAGTGCACTGAAAAAACCGTGAAAGAATGAGGGATCATCAACATTTGGACCATATACACTTGCAATACATAGCTTTTTATCACGTATAGATAGTTTAATGATTAAGAATCTGCCCTCTGGATCTATAACTGTATCGAGTACTGTGAAATTAATATTTTTATGTATTAAAATTGCTGCTCCCCTTTGTCTAGAATTATAACAAGCTGAGAACACATTGGGAAACTCAGGTGTTTTAAGTTCATTCGAACCTCTAAGAGGTCTGTGGGTCTCTTGTAATAGGACAACATCCGCCTGTAGTTTTTTGAGTTGGTTAAATATTTTTAACCTCTTTTCTCTGGAGCCAGCTCCATTTATATTCCATGTAATGAACCTCAGTGTACCCATAGATGTTTGTGTATAACTAGGGATGTATGCTGTGTGCGTCGCTTAGACAGGTGGAGAGAATACGTCACTTGTTCATAAATAAAGAGAAGGAGAGAGAGAAAAAATGTGTGGCGAGATGCTCCCTGAGTCTGACTTTGTGTATGCATAGTTACTAATATGAGTAGGCTTGGCTTAAGTGTGTGTGTATCTTATATGACTGTGTGCGCTGTCTGACTGATGTAAATGTGCTGCCGTTGAGCGCATGGTGCGTATGTGTCGAAATAAAGGATGTTTGTGGATGAGTGTCGAAGCAGGTGATCGAGGCAGTGAAAGGAATAAAGAAAGAAACCAAGGACAGGGGTGAGCAGCATAAAACCAAGAGGGGGAAAAGAGAGGAGGAAAAAAAAAAAAAAAAACGAGAAGAAAAAAAAAACAGAAACAAAACGTAAACATTCCAATTAAATCACTGACGGAGAGTGACGGTGTTAATTCTGCTATGAAATCACACTTTAAGATGCGATTTGATACTGGTAAGTTAAACAGATGTTAATGCAAGTTAGTGTGAGTGGATAGGGAAATGGTGTAGCTGATTCTTATCTGGTGTGAGGTTAATACAGCCACGGAGTGATGTTGGGGTCGCGGTGGAGCTGTCCGTCCACGTACAGCCGGTCCACAGCGATGACAGCGCGGGAGCCCTTCTGGATGAAGCCGCGTCGGATTGGGAAGAGGACCCTGCGTCGTTCCAAGATCTCTTTGGGGAACTGGTCATTCACGCTGAAGTCCGTTCCTTTTAATTCCCTGCCGCGGCTTTTCACATGTTGCTTTTGTTTGAAGTGGCCGAATTTGGCCACGATAGGACGTGGTCTCCCGGCCGTAGCCCGAATGGGGCCGAGGCGATGTACCCGATCGAAGACGATGTTCTTCACAGTGTCCTCCGGCAGCTTCAGGTGGGTTTTGATGAAGCTTTTTACCGTGGTCTCCGCGTCCTCTCCAGCGGCTTCTGGAATACCAGAAAATACCAGATTATCACGCATGCTACGAGCTTGTAGATCGATAACTGTTTCTTTTATTTTTTTTATTTTCTCTATTGAGCTGGGTAACATTATCTGTGAGACATTTCACCGACTCCCTTAGCGTGGCATTTTCAGCAGCAAGCGTTTCCACCTGCTGCTGGCTGTACTCCAGGGATTCTCGCAAGCATTTAAATTCTCGGTGAAGAATCTCCACCAAGGACAGCCTTGCGTCGAAACTGGACAATCGCTTGTCGATTGACTCCAATATGTCGGCAATATCTTTGCCGGCTGGCGATGTTGAGCCGGGGGAATCTGCCGGGCGTTGTCTTTTCGACGACGGCGTCTCAGCTTTGGCCGGGGAAGCTGCACACGGGTCTTCTTCATCACGAGATCCTGAAAGCACTGATCGATGTAATCTTGGAGAGTCTCTAAACTCTCCTCGTTGTTCTCCAGGGTGTTGGAGATTATTTAGACAAATAGTGTTAGTTATAAGACAATTGATAAGTGTATTTGGTAATGCTGAAGCTTAAATTAATTTGTTCAAATCTAAACTACCATTTGCTTTAATTTTCCGCCAAAATCTCCGGCGTCTGACGTCAGTTACAACATGAGTCGCTTACCTTGTCCGTCCTGGTAATATTTTCAGAGTTTGCTTGTACTTTACTGTTCGCTACAAAGGTCTCTTGTATTTTTACAGCAGGTTGCTCCACTCTAGATATCGCTTCCGTATTTATGCTGTTGATGCAGGCAGAGGTATAAGACTGTTCATTTGGAGATAGACCCGTACAGCAACCAGCAGGACTCCACTTTGCAGCTCTCACACTTGAGACTCAAATGGCATTACTAACTCTGTAATCTAATCATTGGCCGGTGTAGTAATGTGGTCCACAGCACAAGCCCCGGGAAACTCCTGGGCATACAACCAATTAATTAAGTTAATTGCATGGTTCGCTTAATTGATTACCTTGTTATATTTGCTAGCCTTGATAAGGCTCCATTGCACAGCGAGATAATGTAGACATAATGTGAGTATTAGCCCATAGGCAGCGCTGCTTTCAGGTATCTCTTTCTCTCTTCTCTCCAGTCTGTCAGTGAAATACCAAAGTGTGCAAGTTGTGCAGTGAATGAGTAATTGATGTCAAATTATCATTGCATTATCATAAGCATAATTCGTTTTATTTATTAGCCATTAGCTCAATACAGCCAGTGCAGCAGAAAATTGATAAGCCGGTTGTATGAGTGTGCATGACTGCTGCTGACTGATGCCAACAGGACTCAGCTATGCTAATGTCACGAAGACAAAGGAGCTTTCCTCTCCTCAGGAGCTGCCTCTGCAGGAGGGGGAGATACAGGAGAGGTGGAGGAAGATCTCAGCCTGGGTGTTTATTGTCTTATGTAGTCTGGAAGATGAGTGGATGGTGGGGTGGGTGCAGTTTTCTCTGTGGTGGGGTTGGGTGGACTGTCCCGGGCTCTGTGGGGCCGGGCGGCGCTGCTGCACTGGGCCCGGTCTGGATGGGCCTGGGCCCCCTTTCCCTGGCGGGTCGCGGAGTATGGGGGTGCCTACTGGGGTCAGCGGGGGAGCTGGCCCCGGGGAGGGGTCACTTGCCCCTCCCTTCCTTCCCTCCCCATCTCCAGCTGCCTCCCTCTTCCCGCTCCACCACAACCACCCACACATGCAGGGCCTTGGAGTAGGGGTATGTCACCAGGGTGCAGAGGAGGCTACCCCCCCCCCCCCCCTCTGTCCCCTTCTGGCTGCCTCTGCCTCAATTTTATCCCACAACTTAGACATTCACATTACTCACACTCTCATTACACATACATATAGGATCTTGGGGGTGGGCACGATACACGGAGTCCAAAGTACCATCAGGGTGTACACCCCACCCCTGGCATCGTTGCCCACCTCTCAATTTTAAATACACGTAGACATTGAGGGCTAGCAGGAGGGACCATGCGCTTACCTGCTGCTCTCTGGCAGGTAGCTCCAAGCCCTCCTGGGTTTTAAATGCACCTTAGAACACACATGCATCAACATTACAATGAGCGGGTGGAGGGAGGTTCGGAGTCTTCTCTCACCCCCATTCTCTGCGACCTGCTGGAGCAGGGGGGCTAGGACTAGGAGGAGGAGTTGGCCGTCCGACTGCGGTCTGGAGTGTGGAGCCTTCCTGCTGCTGCGGAGTCGGGGCGGTCTGCCTCCCCCCACCGCAGGGAAAAGGGAAACACCACCTGGGTCTGGGTGCAGTTCCCCCCTCCAGGGGCGGGGGCACCTAGACCCGGTTTGTAGAGTACGCTTGGGGAGTGTGATCGTGTGTACAACGTCTCTTTATGTCTGTCTCCACGTTGGTTGAGTGTGGAGTAAGTGCATATGAGAGCATGAGGGTGGGAATGGATGTTTGTATCTGTGTGTGCCTGTATGTCTGTGTCTATATGTCAGGTTGGGTGTCAGGCGCCACCTCTCTGGGGACACCTCAGGCCCTCCAAGGTTTGGAGGCCTATCTCCCCCTACCACCACTTCCCCTGCCAGTGGCGGACCCCCTCAGACATCGGTGCATTGGTGGTTCTTTGTGTCCGGGGATGGGCGTCCAGGTACACACCGGCTCACTCCTTGGCGGCCGCTTATCGGGGCCTGGAGCCTGGGGCTCGCTCGGGCCACTTCGGAGGTGGGGTGCCCCCGGCCTCTCGGCCTGGGGCTCGGTCACTCAGGCGCAGCTGGCTGCCGGCGGAGCTCACGGGCGCGTCACTGCAACTCCCCCTGGCTTCTGCTCCGCGGCTGCTGAGTGAGCCCTCATCTGGGACTCTCCTCAGCTCTTTCCGGGACAGTGGCGCAGCTGCCCCTCTGTTGGTCTTCCTTGGTCTCTTGTGTTCTGGGGGCCTCTGGATGTCTGGAGTTTTGATCTCCTCCATACCTGCTTCACGCCCTGGAGGACGGGGCTGTGGCCCCCCCACACCCTCTAGCAGATTATTACATGAAGGAACCTTTTAAAAAAACAAAAAACAAGCGCGTCCATGCTCACAGGTGTACACACGGGTGATCACACCCACAAACTACACCCTTTTTGGCTCCTACCTCAAAGCACACTGTGTTCTGTTGATCTTATGTGCTGCACAATAATGTTTAACATTTAGTATTTACTGTCATATTCCCATATATCATTGTGATGTTGTATATTCTATTACTCTTGTTCTCTTCTGCTTGCTTTCTTTTTTCTTTCTCAGCAGGTGATCCAGGTGATTGATATATGCATTTTTTTTCTCTGCCCGTTCTGTTGGTTTTTGTCTTTTGCCCTTCTCCCCCGTCCCTCTTCTCAGCTGTTTCTCTTTCCCTCTTTCTTTCTCCCCTTCTTTCCCCCAGTCAAGTCTGTCCCGTATTCAGTAAGTGAAAATAAAATAAACAATAAAAGGTGAATCAAATGGACCATTACGGCAAGGCTGGGATGGTCAGTTTGGTAAAGTAAATCCGTTGGGCATCTTTCTTTGCCTTTAGACAACAATTCTGAGGGCAAAAGAGCCAAACGGGACAGGCAAAAAAAAAAAAAAAAGACAAAGGTTGTGCAATAAAATACAAGAGGGATAAATTATGTTTCAGATCAACAATTATCTTAATAATGATAGTTCAGGAATACACATCTAAGACTCAAGTGTTACAAATGAACCGTTTCTCTCAGACAGAGAAAACAAGAGCTACAGTGGTGTGTGTGCATCCTTCAGAGTAAAGGTTGTTAAAGCCAGAGGCATTTATCAGTGGAATGGATTGGCCTCAGACAACCGTCATATCAGCACTGCTTTAGGGCAAGGCAACCAGCTTCTCTCTCTTCCTCTCCATTCCTTATCCCAGACTCCCTGCTCCAGTTCTCCATTATCTTGTAGCTTCTTCTCTCTGTCTTCCCTGTCTGTCTTGTCCTAATCTCCCACTCCACCCTTCTGCTCACTCATCTCCATGCCTTTCTCCATCTCGCACTGTTCCTCTCTCCTCCCTCTCTCTCCTCTGGTCTCTCGTCTGCTGTGTGTATGAGGGATGACTCTTCCTCCTGGCCTGATTATATTAGCTTCCTGGCTTCACTCTTTTCTGACAGCTCTGACCTTGAAAGAACTGAAGAGTAAGATGTCCACTTTTACAGCTGTAAAAAGCTGCACTATTACTTTTTTCCTTCTATACCTTCCAGTTTTACACTGGAAGATAGCTGCACATAAACACATCATCATCGGAGGGATCATTAAGAAAGGGGCTGCCAGCACCAAAACATCTCACTTCAAAACTCCATCTATTTATATCCAAAGGAGCGCAGCTGGAGGTGAGGGGTGGGGGATTCGAGATGTTTTTTCTTAACTTCTTTTGTACAAAACTTTGCTTTAATGTCCCATAATGGCTCGCTGAATTAGTAGCACCATCTAACTCACAAGCACACCTTATATGCGTCTTATAAAAACCAATTACCATACCCCATCATGCTCCATGGCACCACTAAATGAACTCATTAAATACACCTAGGATTACAAATCAAAGTAATTGCCAATTAGGATTTACTTAATTGTTAAAAAAAAAAAAGTCAAGAATTTGATGCTTTCTCACTCAGTTTGCGGCAGTGCATCAGGTTATATCACACTGTGTACTTGTTTATTGGCCAGGCCATTCTGATGATTTATAGAGACGAGAACAACTAGCCGGGATCAAATTGTGATATACTCACGGCAGTAAATGCCACAGCTGAGGCGGACGGGGACAGGCAGTGCTGTAACTAAAAAAAGGTAAACTCATGACTCTATCTCTGAATTGTATCAGGACAACCAATGCCAAGGTGAGCTTCGACGAGTAACAACGGAGATCTGTCTTCTGAGCTGAAAATGAAATGGCAGCACTCTGAGGCTGGAGGCTACTTTAGTTCAGGGCTGCTTTGAGCGAATTCCTAATGTCAGAAGGCTACGATGACAATATAGCAGCAGGTGATTAGCTGAGGGCTCATCAAGTAAATATTTATCATGTTCACCATCTTATCTTAACACAAGGAGGAGTTAGGGCTAGTGGAAATATCTGTATTTTTTTTTTAAGCTGTTAAAATACTTTAAGGTGACAGCATCAAATTTCATATAATCCAGGAGCTGGAGACCTGCAGGTTTTCAGTAAAAATAGCAGCTTATGGTGACACTAGAGGAAAAAAAATTCCTGGGACCTCTACAAGTCCTTAAGATTCACATCTGTTGGCTATGGATGTCTGTTGAAAATTTCATGCAAATGGATCCCATTGAAATTTGAGTCTGGAACTAAGCTGCAGATCCCCTGCCAACACTGCCCTCCCCAGTCTGGATGATTAAAACAGGCGCTAATTGTGGGATTTAAATGCAGAACTATATTTTGGAGTTTTCTGTGTTTTCTGGTGCACTGTCTGTGGGGTATGGTGAATGTCTTGTTACTCTGCAGCATGATCTATCTAAATGCCTTGGGCTCAGCTATGGAAACACCAGCCTCTCTTTAAAAAAGTGTGGCCATTTAAATAGAACACTAAATCAAATTTTGCCAGAGGGAATGGAAGCCTATTTTCTTACCCCCCATCACTATATATAGAACATTTGTACAATATATGGACATGCCTGTGGGTTTCTCTCAATATAGAGATCGGTAGGTGAATTTTTGCTGCTTAATTGCTTCCTTTGCACCGAGTCACAAAGAGCAGAGTAGATCCATCCCTAACCTACTGCTTAAGAAAACAATAGCGCTGCAGAAGGGGCTGAGCAAGTGCCCATTTAGCTCGTGTGCAGGAGTTAACACATGCAACCTAAAATATTCAAGAAGTACCACTCATGCGTTTGTCCTAGTTGCATCTAAGAGGATTTGGCCATGCTCACATTCCTTTTAGGGTTCTCTTGGGCTGTTACTTGTAAACTCGGGGCCCTACTTTGTGGTTGGTTGACTGAAGCTGCATGTATAAGGTTTACTGATGGGGCAAACAGCACACAGGCGGTCGTATTTGTTGGCGCACATGTGCTTCTTGACTGTGAATGTCAGTGCTTATCAGAGTAATCATGGGAAAAAAGAAAAGCAAATATATGTTTTCAGTAGTCATACAAATAGATTATCCAGGCACAACGATCGAAACCAGTTATATATATTTTTTCCTCATAAAACAATATCATGTCATGATATATTGCATGTCTCTGTAATTCTTTACCTTTTCTCTTATCAGTTTAGTCTCCAGACATAGATTCATTTTAAATCTACTCACGGTGCTTCTGGATCACAGCCAGTCTTTTGAAAACAGCAATTTCAGTCACCCGGTCTTTGGTGTCCTCCACTGCTGCTATAACATGGCAGCAGTAATAGAAAACTATAAAAGGCCTGTGCGCGATGACAGAGTAATAACAGTAGATTTAAACTGTGGCAGAACAGGCAAGCCTCTCCCAGGCATAATGACTAATACAAATGCATGTCTATGAGCCAATAGACTGAGGTCAATAATCATTGCTTTTTTAAACTTCATTATATGAATACAAAATGTTAAGGCAAACCACTTTGGTTCAGCCTAAACGAACTCCAGAAATTCCCAGGATTACGTCCAAACATATATAATTTGCTGTACGATGGGGAACATGGGAGAGAGCTACACAGAGAGGACATGCAGATGCCAATGAAATGACTATTTGGGATTAATTTCAATAAAACTAATATGAGCAGAGTCATACTGACTGTGATATGTGTACATTTAAGACACACACACACACACACACACACACACACACACACACACACACACAGTAATTCAAAGCCATTTCCAGAGCTGAGCAGTTGCCTGCAGTGTTGCGGAGTGGTGTGACTGTGATGGGTCAAGCCTCCTACAAATGGTTTGGAATGCTAAGAGTCTCAAAAATGGGTCAGAGAGAGCTAAATGAGAGCTAACTAGGCCTGGCTAATTATGAAGTAACCAAGTCTACATTGATCAAGCTCGAAGGCCAGAGAGACCACTGGACTGACTTGTTGTAGACAGGGTTTCTTCTAATTAGCTTGCACTAGTACAGCAGTTTCATGCAAGTGGGTCAGTGTACGAGGACAGCAAACGAATGGATGGATGGCATCAAAAGCTCTTTTAGTGTTTAGACGAGAGATGCATGTGACATCTGATCTATTGTCTCGATCTACAGTCTCCCAATAATCTGTAGAAGCAGATTAGAAATAATTAACCTCTGCAACTGTCCTATTCAAAAGCTGCTAGCATTGTGACTTAAAATATGAATCAAATTCATTAGAGTAATTTGAGATAGTAGGGTAATAGTCCTTCTGTGATCTCTTTTTAATTTCCCTTTTAAATTTCACATTAATTATTTGGATGAAATGAAAAACTATTTGTTTGAAAAGTAACTTGAGACAGAACATTTTACAACAGAAATTTGATCCTTCATAGGTAATTTAATCTCCCTAGACAGACCCAGAACAATAATCCCTTTTCTTCTAGGTTAATATGGCCACATTTCCTCAAATAGCACCTCTTAAGTCACAGGACGTCAGCCGGTCTTTGTGATAATACTGCCATCTTCCGGTGAGGATTGACGTGGTTCTGGTTTGAACAAGCTTCAAACAGAACTGTATTGTAGCTCATAACATTTGCACCACTGCTTAATCAACCAGATAATGAGCAATAAGATTTGAGGCTGTTGGTGTGAGTGTTTCTGTCAAAACTCAGGAGGGAGAGGGGGGTGTGGTATAAATATTTATCCATGGCAAACAGATCAATAGCTATTAAAAAGGTCAAGGGCAGATGATGATGGATGCTGGCTGTAGGTTATCGATAAATTCTGGCTGCTATAATGAATTACAAATCCACACATGCCTGCGCACACGCATAGACAGCAGACCAAATGATAGGGATTAATTCATTGATCATGCTTAATCTGTCATAATTAATTCCATAGGAACAACTGTGATGAGAGCAAGCCTCCATTAAACAGATAAATTATTCAACATGAGGAGGAGGTGGGCCCAAGATAAATGAGCTTGGGAGACTTGTGCAGCAGTCGCAGGCTGAGGCTAATTACAATCTTTTCTGGGAAACTAGCACAGGTTACTTACAGTTATAAATGCATGGATATAAAATACTATACAAGTGTAACTAGAAGCTAAGGTTCACCAAACAGTTCATGGAAGCACACGTGTCATTTAAGCTGACTTTAAATAAGGTTTTCAGGTGATGCATGCCATAAATATCACCCTTGTTAACCTATATACTTTTATACAGACACTTCTCTTTAGCAGGTAGTGGCCCAAGTCAGTATCACATCTCTTACCATATGTTAAGTCATGGGTTTATCCTTTAAGCCATACGTTTTTACAGTTTGTTCCTCCTGTGAACATATTGTCTTTAGTTACAGAATCAGGCCCTGGGCTCTGCACTTTCCTAGCTAACAAGAAAAGTGATTTTATAGATGATGACTGCAACAATACACCAGAGGTATAAAACTTTGTAGATTCGAGAGTAAAAGTCTGTGCATGCAAAAGGTGAAGAAATACAAGGGCAGTCTTTTTTTTTACCTTTATGAATCCCCGCATATGCACTCTCCTCTATTGCATGACTCAGTCACCAGAAAAACTGATATATTTATTTATCATTCTCCACCTGGTCTTTGTCTGTAACATCCTGGGAGACTTCAAGGCCAGCCTTTTGTGTTCCTATACAAAAGCAACTTGCCATACGGTATACATCACCGTGACGACTATTGATGGTAACAAGCATAAACTTTTGACAGTAAAAATAACATAATTTTCTGTGGAACACAGCTTAAGAGTTTATTTTCCTGCATCTATTCTTTGTTCAGCTCTGCTGCATTGAATCGAAGACACGCATTAATCATATTGTATTTTATTTACTTTCAATCACCATTTACAGCTTTCTGCAGGCACAGGGTGGACACATAACATTAAGTTGCGCTATATTTTAGAATAATTGTGTTCATATTAAAAACCACCTCAATGAAGCTCTCGTTCATGCGTTTCAGAGATGAAATGCATGAAACTAAATCACACATCATCTTTGTACACTCCTAAATATTAGGAAATATTGGTGAAAATCCTCCTAGCCATTGTAATCCTTCAACTAAATCTCTCTTTATTTTTTAAGTTTACAGACCTACTAATTAAAACAGCTGCTTCTTAATGATTGAAGCACGACCAGCTCTCATTTTTCAACTTTGCAACTTTTTTTTGTTGCACACCTGTGCATTTTTAAAGATGGAACAAATCAGACTACAGAAAAAAATCAGCGCAACACCAGCAGGGAGCAGCTGATGCTGGATATATACAGTACAGTAATGCACTGGGATAAACAAAGCAAATGAACCAACTGGACTGTGAATACAGACAGAAACGTTCTGAAATTACAATTAGAACTAGATTCTGGTGGATTTTACTTTCGATTTCCGCATTATTTTTCGATCCAAACGAGGCCGTTCATTTCACTGATCTAACACGTTCGACCTTAAGTTTGAGTTTTGTAATAACCTTCACGTAATCAATGTCAATCCAGCTGCGGTTCATTAAAAGAACAGTCGTCTTTTCAGCCAAGGTCATCAGACTGCGTTTAAAAGAAGGTCTCTCTGCAGAGTGGACAGGTGGACTTGTTGCTGGAAGTGAACCATTTGTACTGTAGCAAGAAGAGGGAAAAAATATATTGTTACTAATAGACAGGCTGCAGTTCATGGTCAGTGATCTCTATAAAGACTGATAAAAGATAAATGAATATTTATAAAATATATCAATATCTCACCAAACACGCAGAGTGGAACTTCTTTTTGCATGTGCGGCAAGCCTTCTTCGGCAGAGAGTAGTTGGATCCGTGGATGACGGAGAAGCAGATCATGCAGTCCTCTATTCCCTCAAAACGCTTATCCACATTGTTCTTCCACAGAGCCAGACCCTCCATTATACTGCCATTCTAAAAGAGCACATATAATTACATTTTCTCAGTGGTTTTGTATTCTTTTTCTTAGCCGTTATCTGAAAAGAAAGTATCTGCACAGCCCTGTAGTGCCAGCACTGGCCTTTCTACTCAACAAACTTTACTTTACCAGGATATAATACAAACAACAAGGGTTGAAAAACAACACCCCAACTTATTACAGCAGCTTCTTGCATATATACTTTTTGTTTGTTTCTTTTTGTGTACCTGATGTGTTAGGTAGGTGCTCAGCTGTAGCATCCAGTTCCTCCACTGCTGCACGGCAACACCCACACGCCTCCCACTCTCCACAGCAATAGAACCCAAAGGGTAATTCTGTGGAAGCTGAATCACCAACTCAATGAAGATATCATCCACAGAATAGGTGGCAATCACCTCCCGTGCTGCTGAGCGGGCCTTGACCTGGGGCACAAAGAAAAGAGAGAAAAAAAAAAAGCAAGTTTTCACTGGGGGTCTTTCAGTTAAACAATCAGCCACCTGCTATATAATTAAATGCCAGGATCCTACTTAATGAACTGAATGCATTATTGTCAAGTGAGGGTTCATTAAATTCGATTTAACAGAAACTATTGTTTGTGCATCATTATACTGCAAATGTGAGGCAGGTGTAGCACTGCAGGATTTATTCATCTTCAGTGTTTATTACTACAAAAACCTTTTACCACAGGCTAAGAAGAAGGCATCTGCAGATTTCGACAAGATCGCGTAAGTAACTGCAAACGGTTCAGTGCAGAGAAGATGAGGAATTTCACATAGTAAAAGAAAAGAAAAAAAAAGCCCAGAGGCCAGCTCAGAAAAGTTAAACATCTGGACTGTAAACTGCAGAAATGCCATTGTTTACTACGCCTCTTCCCAAAGTAGGGTTGCGACCCAAGGGAGCTGCTGGTTATTGTTTCATTATTTTTTTGTAATTTTCTGAAAATGCCAGAGAACAATCTAAAAGAAAGTTATTATGTGTGAATACATTTTCCTATTTAAAATGTAAGACGAGTCGGCTATTTCAGCTACACTAGAGTGTTCAGCTCATATACTCGGTTCCAGGCTGTGTGGCTGAGTTTCATTGATTCTGATTTCTATGATTCCACTTCATGTTAACTTTGTGATGTTAAAAAATTGAAAACATGAGAAACAGTGTGTCAACAGCGGCTTCATAAAAGCCATTCAAAATGAAGAGAAGAGGTCTCGGTGTGTTTTTGGCAGTGAGGATGTGAATAACGAAAGCTTAAAAATGAACAAAGTAGACGGAGTAGTGGAGGAAACACTCATCGTATGCTATTATTGCATTTTAAATGACATAATTTATAAAAAGCTGAAACAGCATATTAGAATTATATGAGAATTCTGCAATAGTTTTTTAATACCAATTAATTGCAAAAGGTTTCAGATTGTAACTTGAATAAAAAAAAGAAATCTGTACCAACAAGACAACAGATTTGGTGCTCAAACTAACTTGGAAATTTTAAGCTCTTTAACTAAGTAATAACTAAGTAAACTTACAGTCATGCTGTCAAACATTTGAGTGCTGGTGTGGACAGATGAGATCTCCTGGGCTGAGAGAACAGGACTGATGTATTTAATCGTGAACTTCTCCACGGCTGCGCTCACTCTCTTCTCCTGGCTATTCCACCACAGTCGAACCATGGCAGGCAGGTCTTGCACTGTGCTGTAGTACACACTGCAAGCCAGGTGAGGGAGCTCCCACTCAACACTGTCACACTCTACAGGGAAGAAGAACAGGAGGCGATATTTAAATCTGATGTTTAAGTACAAAAAAGGCTACATATGCTCTCAAGAGAAAGGTTGAGAACTCCTTGGAAACACCACATTTATAGGCCGAGGTTACGATAGGGATGAGGGATGTGAGAAATCAATACACAAACTGGCTTTGGTGATACAATACCAGTGTATCACGGTAAACAGAGAGCAAGGCGCAAAGGCAAAGGTGCTGATTTACCCGTTATGAACAACCCTAACCCTTGTTTTTCAATGGCCACTGAATTAACTGATGGGAGATACTGTGAAAACAACGGTTTACTGACAGTCACTGGTGAACATATTCACTTGTGAACCAGCGCTGAAATCTTGGTAATCTAATGGGTTAAACTTTGTCTCGTAACTGTAGGTGTGTATATGTTGCTTACTGTCAACAGCCAGATTCAGGCTCTCTGTGAAGAAGGTTTTAGTCTCCCTCGCCTCTGCCTCCTGGCCTGGATAGGCCGGGTTCTCGGGCATCAGTTTGAAGACGTGGAGAAGGAGTTTGTTAAGGGAGCAGCTTCTCTTAAGGTACTGGGCATAATTGGCACGCAGCTGCAGAAATTATTAAGACAAGTTAATATTTTGAAAAATACCCTCATCAAATCTCATTCTCACCACAGAACTAATATGGCTTGCTCATATTCTGTCATACAATTAAATTTAAAATTCCATCTTGTGACTCACATGCGACGATGAGGATTTAAAAAAAGTGAGAAGCAGCTTCCAGGACAGCAAGTATCCTAGTATGCAGGAGTACTCCACGCTGAGAGGCTGGACCACTGCAAACTCTCCCACCTGAATGCCTGACAGGATGTTATCACACAGCTCTTCACAGGTTGACAGGATGGCCATCAGAGACGCTGGAGGAGACCTGAACACAAGATCTAACTGTAAGAATCGCTTAAAAATTTTACCTATAACAAAACCTGACAATATTTTGTATATGACAAAACAAAGAAAGTGGACAAGAAACCATTGCATCTGTGCAACAAGACGATCCCAAATGACTTACAGGCATGGCTCATCTCTGTCGTCGTCAGATTTATTGTTGTCGCCTTCTCCATCACACTCGGGCAGCTGAGGCATGACCCTGCATTGACAAGAAGAAAGTACATTCATTTTTTATACCTTACCGTATATGTCAGGGGACTATGTGCAAATGCCTGCAGGCGCTCAAGTTTTCAGGATAAATATAACACTGTATATTCGAAATCCTCACTTTTCCAATATGTGGTAGACAGCGATCTGAAGAGGTCTGGCCTTAAACAGGAGCAGAGGACAGAAAGTGTTGAGGAGTGTTTGAAGAGGCTCTGGCAGGTTCGTCTTCTGGTCCGCTATGAAGCGCGGTGGCAGCGAGTTTTGGGTTAGCTGCTGCACAGGTACATGCGTCAGTGCAACACCGACTGACTGCAGTACTGCCAAAGGGAACACGGGGTCATCTGGTTCAGCAAAGGCCTCTGAATAACATAACAAAGAGAATGATTAGAGTACTACATACAGGACTACGTAATGCTTTAACATGTACATCATCTTCCTAAACCATATAATAGAGAGATACGTTTGTTTGTTTTTTAAAAAAGACAATTACTTACACTTATTATGCACTTGTGCATATGTAAATAACCGACATTAAATATCATACATGCTATAATACTGCATATATTAAATGGTATACAGAAATTAAAACATCTACATATAAATTTATCTAATGACAGTGAGTTAATTCCACTAAATTTGAAGTCCTTTACTGTCAGGAGCTAAAACATCTGTCTTCTTCTTCAACCGATCCACTTTATTTGATTTGGCACAGATTTTGCCTCTTCAGATGAAACCCTCTGAGGGACTTGTGTCTGCTCCAGGTCTCAAACCAGGGATCTTTCACACATTAGGCAAACTGTTAACTACTACACCATGAAGCCACTGAGGAGATTTAAAAAAAACCTCTGGAGATTCATATTGCACACTGTCTGCCACATGTTTTTACTTTAAACTTCACACATGACAAGTAGGGTTCCACTCTTTGCATTCCTATTGATTTAAAAAGTGTGGTTGTTTGCAGTGAGACTAGTTATGACATATCTGCATTTCACCTTTACTTTGAAAAAATTAATTTTCAAATAAAAGTGCTTGTGGGACAGAAAGAAACAGAGACTTGTTCTAAATTTAATTCTGAAAGTGAAGTATAATGGTTTGAAAAAGTGTTTGCCCACTTCCTGATATCCTATTTTTTGTATGTTTGTCCCAGTTAAACGCTTCAGTTCATCAAACAAATTTAATATTAGACAAAGACAACACGAGTAAACACAAAATGCAGTTTCTAAGTAAAGGTGTTTATTATTGGTGGGGTGGGGTTGATTACTGCAACGCCTGTTCTCAATCAAGAAATCACTTAAATGAGACCTACCTCACAAAGTGGAGCACACCAAAAGATCGACATCATGTGAGACCACAGTGAGAGCCATTATAATGGCAAAAACATGGACAGCGGTGAACCTTCTCAGGGGTGGCTGGCCGACCACAATTACCCGAAGAGCACAGCGACGACTCGTCCAAAAGGTCACAAAAGACCCCAGAACAACATCCAAAGAACTGCAGGCCTCACTCGCCTCAGTTAAGGTGAGTGTTCATGACTCCACCATAAGACAGACAATGGGAAAGAATGGCCGGCATGGCAGAGTTCCAAGACAAAACCTACTGCTGAGCAAAAGATTTACCAGAAAACATCTTGATGATTCCCAAGACTTTTGGGAAAATACTGACAAGACAAAAGTTGAACTTTCTGGAAGGTGTGTGTCCCATTACATCTAGTGTAAAATAACACAGCACTGCAGAAAAGGACATCACACCAACAGTAAAAATGGTGGTGGTAGTGTGATGGTCTGGGGCTGTTTTGCTGCCTGAGGACCTGAAAGACTGTCTGTGGTAAATGGAACCATCAATTCTGCTGTCTACCAAAACATCCTGAAGGAGAACATCCGGCCATCTGTTTGTGACCTCAAGCTAAAGCGCACTTGGTTCTTATAACAGGACTATGATCCAAAACACACCAGCAAGTCCACCTCAGAATGCCTTAAGAAAAACAAAATAAAGACTTTGGAGCAGCTTAGACAAAATCAACAACCTTAAAAAGGCAGTTCATGTTCGAAAACCCTCCAACGTTTCTGAATTACAACAATTCTGCAAAGATGAGTGGGTCAAAATTCCTCCACAGCGCTGTAAAACACTCGTTGCCAGTTATCACAAAAGCTTGATTGCAGTTGTTGCTGCTAAGGGTGGCCCAACCAGTTATTAGGTTTAATCAGATCATTTATTCACAAAGGGCCATGTAGGTTTGGATTTGTTTCCCCTTAACAATAAATACCTTAATTTAAAAACTGCACTTTGTGTTTACTTGTGTTATCTTTGTCTAATATTTAAATGTGTTTAATAATCTGAAACATGTAAATGTGACATACATATAAAAGAAGAGGAACTCGGGAAGAGGGTCAAACACTTTCACACCACTCTCTGCTCTTGCTGATAATGTTTGTCCACTTTCAACTTCAGGGTCGTGACTGAGGTATCAACTTTCTTCCACAATTTCCGACTGAATCTCTGGATCAAAAATGTACTATTCAGTTACACAGAGGATATGTGCTATCTAATGTTTAGCAAAATTGGAAAGAAAAACATCATATCCACACATACCTGTGATACTGACAGGCAGCGGTAACAGCAGGTTGTAGATTCCCTCTACAAAGAAATCTGTCCATTCGCCAGCCAGTTCTGGTGGCAGCTTGTCTGCTATATTGGACGAAGATAATGTTGTGAAGAACTCATTCAGCTTCACTATCAATCCAGCGTTCTCGCACACAAAGAGCTGCACCCATGGGTTCCATAGACTTCCAACATTCTCACTGGCAGTCTGAGATTGAAAGCAAGCAAATAAAGTCGAAGACTGTGAGAAATAAACATTCTGGGAGTAGCAGAGTATCACAACAAAGACTAACAATTTAAATACAGTGAAAAAAAAACAAAAAAAAACAGCCGTTTTCACAGATAAACTCCAAACAATGTTTGGGACTCTGCAGTGCAAAGACAGCTGGAGGATAATCCGTTTAATGCCTGATCATACCGATTTGGACGTTTCTGTTTTCGCATGACGCTCAGCGGGCTAAAGTTTAGAACGATTTTTGACTGCGGTGTATATGTGAAAAAGGCTCATCTATGAGATACATCTCACCTCCAACCATGCCAACATAGCGCACAGCAGGAAGTCCCACTGGCTTCCCCCTAGAATTGCTGGACAGCGAGTCACCAGCCAGGACAGGAACCGCATGATCTCCACACTAAGGTTCAACTGCTCTGAAGTTGCTTTGGACAGGTCACTAAAACATGTGAAATAGAAAAAGCAGTCAAAACCAGTAGAAAATACACCAGTGAGTCACACAATTTAACCAATTGTAACTGTTTTTATTAACTTTATTGAAGAATATACCATTCTTTAAAAGAATTGACCAAATCTGGTATAAAGTATAGCCAATTTAATCTTACCTTATCTTATAGTAGGACTTGTTTTCCAGCATATTTTACAGATGCCAGTGGTGCAAGGGGTATGTGTCAAATTAACATTCATGTGAATCATCTCGTTTAGTAGGTACAAACCACATTTTACCAAGAACCCCCTATAAGACTTTAGCATTTTGGAACTGCTCATTTGCTTCTTACTTTATCCCGTGACCCCTGGAATACGATAACCAATGTTATCGAGATGTTATAAACTTCAGCTGTCGAGGGTTTTGATATCAGTGTACACAAACTTTGTGTTTCGAGAGATTAATAAACAGCTTATGCAGTTACATTACCAGCTAAAGAGGAACCAGTCCTCCCTGCTGTTCCTCCATTCCATCACAGTGGCCAGGATAGCCTGCACAACCTTGTCCTCTACTTGTGTGCTGGCATTCAGACAGCACAGCAGCACTGCCAGACACCCATACACATCTGAGACACACAGGCACAATTATTATTCACTTCTTCAAGTGCAAAATAAGCATGTGTGCATTTGTGTGTATATTCATATGTGTGTTCTTACTTTCATCCTCCTGCCAGTTGACTAATCCAGCAGTAGCCAAAGCTACAAGACTCTCCCTGTCTTCATTGCTCATACTGGGGCAGAGTACCTGGAGTGTGTTCAGTTTGCTTTGAGACACTGGGAACAAACTAGTCAAACACAGAAAATTATGAATATGCAACACAGCTACAAAAGCAGCCACATGACAGCTCTGAGTGTGAAATCCGTGAATTTAAACAATTTTAACTGATCAACTGCTGACCTGTTTGCACTACCATAAAGCTTCCTCACTGCTGCGCCTTCCAAGCTGTTGCTGTGGATGTAGTTTTCTAGAGTCAGAGACCACAGACCTCCCTCTGTCACTGACCTAAATGGCAACAAGACAATTTAAAAAAAATAAATAAATAAATCACTGAATGGTGTTTTAAATTACTGCCTAGAAAGTGAGATGTGAATCAAAGACAGAGCAAAAAACATAAATGAGATATTTCCAGTAGAGCTGAAAACTCAATAAATCAGCTTCTGTTTATACAGAATTTTACGACACAGGTTGGTCTTGCCAAGTGCTAAATAAATCTGTTCTTTGTCAGGAATTAGTGAGTAAATATCACCTCGTGTAGAGAGTCTCCTGCAGGGGTTTCATTGGAACCTGTCCATTAAGCCCTTCTGAGAGGCCCCAGTCAGTCAGCATGTTGTGATATGTCGACACCATCGTAGGGCTGTAGTTTAACTCCTTACACCACTGCAGAGCGTAAAGTAGTTCTGAAACTAATGAACAAAAGGGCACCAAAAAATGGATTAAACATTATAGTCTGTCAAATAAAAAATACATCATGTAGTCTCGGAATAAAAACAAAAAAAAAAAATAAGTTGAGGGAAAACTGTAGCTCATGTTCTGTTCAATTTGTCTACCTGTGTATGTAAGGTTTTGTTGAAGTGAAGGACTTTCTGCCTCACTCTGGCCACCATGTGTGAATGCAGCACTGTGTGCCACCTTCCCTAAAAGAGCACAGGCACACAGGTGGGCTGGCAGCTTGTTCAACTCCCTGAACTTCCACATGTCCATGGAGGGTTTTTCACAAACATCTCGCAAACGGCTAGACAGTAAAGGGCTTTTGATCCACTGAAGACACAGAGAATAGGAGTAAAACTATGGATTAGTATCAAATATTTAATTGCAAGCTTTAATTTTAAAAAAATTCTTCCGTTTAAAATATTTGCCCATTGTTTGCCAGTGCCCAAATGATCCCTTTAGTAAAATTGATGCGCATTAAGGTTACCGACCTGAGGAGGTAAGGCCCGCCTGATTCTTGTCCACTCTGTCTGGCTGGGCATCAGGAGGGTAAAGAACTGGATGATGATGGAGGACGCCTGATCACAGACAGAGATGATCGACTCCACCACGCTTTGTACGGCCAAAACTAGAACCTGTATGCTGTAACAAAATAACAGCCGGAAATCTTAATTGCAACAAGACAGGAAAAGATTCTTCAAGTATGCATCACATGCAATAAACAGGTCAGAATTAGTTCAATTACAGACCACTTTATTTTTTAAAGAAGCATTTCCTTACCCTTTCATATCCAGCGGTGTGGCAAGCAGCTGCTTCCTCACCCAAACAGCTGCACTGTGCAGGAAGCCGCCTTCTTTGACCTCATATTCACAGTGTTGGACCAATGACTGGACCCCAGCCACGCACACTTTCCTCATTTTATGTAAAAGTGAGTCTATCAAAACAATATCACGACAAATGAGTTTTGCTTTGTTTGTTTTTAAATCATACCTGTCAAGTATGCATGAGGCTTGTGCACTGTGCAAATACCCACCAGATAAGTGAGTGTGCGCCTGATCTTGAGCAGTGAGCTGGAAGACGGTGAGCAAGAGCTCCTCAGCGGAGACGAGAAGAAGGCAGTCTTGTACAGAAGAGAAGAACGTGGAAGCCACATCACAAATGAAGGAGATGAGTGGCTCCATGTTGCCTTTATCTGATAGGCTTTTGGTCTCAGACAGAGTGGCGTGGAGTTTCTCCAAGATTTTCTCCATGTACACCTCTCCGATCAGAGACTCTGCATATGTAAAACAGACAGAACACGTGATTTTTGAGTAAAACAAGCAAACAAAAAAGTATTTTTTTTTTGTAAAAATGTTTGATTTTGTGTTCACCATTGTTGTGATGCTGAGAGAGGACCAGGCTGATAAGCGTCCAACTGTGGCCGCTTGTAGAAGAGATGGAGTCGCAAGAGCTGCTCCCCACCTTGCAGAGCTCCTCAGTCAATCCCAGGAGTTGTTCACCCAGAACCGAACCTTTTAGCCAATCACTGCAGCTCTTCAGAGTCTCCGGATCCGTACATGCCTGACAGGAAAGATAGCAGAGCAGCACAGACAGTTCCAGCATCATAAATTTGATATATATGTAGGGAACAAGCTGAAGAAAAGAAAAAAGAAATGAGTGAGTGAGTAGCACATACCCTCTGAATAATCTGCAGGATAATTCCCCATGACAGACCCATCTAGAAACCAGAGTGAAGAGTGAAAATATTAGCACAGGAAAAAGGTTTGAGATGAATCTCCAGCAAATGTGGGAATCCTGATGATAGTGAAGACTCGACATCAAGTTTCACATCTGCATCTCACCGTGGTGATATGGTTGAGGATGCGGTTGGTCTCCTGCCCACTGCAGCAGTGAAGCGAGCTGAAGACCATCTCCACCAGGTGCTCGGTGTCTGTGCGCCCCTTTTCAGCCAGCCACACCACCACCCGCTCCAACAGGAACTGCACTGCTGGATTTTTCATAATCCCCTCATCCCTCTGCTTCTCGTCTTTTGTCATTTTGTCATCCAATTCAACCAATGTCTAAGAGAAGCACAGTTAGGGTGAAAAAAATGAAACCTTCAATGAGCTATAAGAGCTGGTAAGGATGAAATAATTTTCACTATTGAATCCAAAGGGTCATACAAGGGTTCTTTCACATTTAAGACTTCATTAAAATTACAGATAATTAACGTTACCGTCGGCAGTTTTGCAAATCATGACACCTATTTGTAAAAACAATGTTTTCACAGATTTTGCAATTAAGAAGACAAATTCATCGGGTGTAAAAAAAAAAAAAAAAGAAGATTAGCAGAACACAACCACTAAAAATCAAAGGAAGGAATAAATGATTGACATTAAAATACAATTCTCTGCAATTAAAATTAAAAATTTAAAAACAAATGACTTACACTGAAAACTCTGGGGGTGTGGAAAGACCGCATAAGATGGGAGAGGAAAACAAGATGTCTCTCTGAGTTTTTCTCATTCACATGCACCAGGCACAGCTGTGCCAGCTGGCACACTACATCTTCAAAATGCTGCGTTTGTAGGGACCCAAATGCTTTCTCATTCACAAGCTCTGACACCGCCTGCGCAAGCTTCTCAGCGCCATCCCCCTCAACTCCAGTTTTCTCATTTTCTTCTGGTTTAGAAAAACACAACCTGACAGATTTCTTCTTCTGTGTTTGCTTTTTGTTTACCCTCTCAGGATAACGCATCACCTGGAGAAACACGGGAGAGAATAGATTTGTTTTGGCGCCACTTTATCTGTTACCTAATGACCTTTTTTTCCTTTTCTTTTTTTGACATAAATTGCTCTGACAGTCATATTGATCTCCTGCATCCTCAGTGACAAAATTGCCATTTCTGTGGAGAATACATTTGAGCAAGAGACTTTTCAAAAGTAAGCTTACATGTAGCAAGGTGGCTATCCCTTCCAAAGCCTGTGGATCTGCCTCCTCGTTGTCAACATAACTCACACAGAGAAGACCAAGTTCCTCCCAGAAGTCTGTCAGAAGTCTTTGAAAGACATCTTTGCTGTCACTGGCTTCACCTTCCCTTTGTAAACCTACCCTCTTCTCCCAGGAAATGAGCATTTCAGTGACCGAAAGGAAGAGAGGACCATTCTGAAGGGAAGGATTTCTTAGAGCATTTTCAAGTAGGGGTAGAAGCTACAAAAAGACAAAAGCAAATGTAAGAAAGATGCCAACCTCGCTAGATTTACCATTATGGGAAAAGCATGCATGACTGAGTGACTCCACCTGCTGTGAATTCAGCATGCTCCTTATTTTCCCCTGGTCGTCCACATCCTCTGCATTTTGTAATACGCAGTATCTCAAGCACTCAACAAAAGATGTCACTATCGCCGCACTTTCTGATGGGCTCGTTACTGCACGCTCACTAGAAAGACTGACACAATCACACAATTGAGGTTATATAGTGCAAAAGATTATTAAGTTACGTGAAGAGTAATAAGAATATTATTCATCAAATGACTTGCTAAAGAATTCAAGTAATACATTTACTTTCTGAGTGTATTAATTTGACCTGTACAATTTTCTCATTCAACATAATACATGCATACATTTTAAAAAACAGATAGAAATATACACATAAACTAATTACCCTTGTGCGAATGTAGTGAAGAACATGGTGAAGAAGTCCATCTTTGGATCAGTGACCTCTGGGGGCAGTTTACTAAGAAGCGGCATCAGATTCGGGTGTAAAGCTTTAGCCATGCCTTTGCCGCCCTCTTTTAACAGAGCCCAAAGTTTGGGCAAGAAGCCTTTCTTGGCATTCACGTGTGTCCAGCAATCCTAAACCACACACAGACAAAACAACAACAAAATAAAACACATCTACTTGTTGTTGCTTAACATAATGTCTTCTTGCACTACTTTTTCACTTCATTTTAATATCAGAAATCCAGCTGTATTATCATTATTGCATGGACATGTTTTAAACATGAGCTTACATGGATTGTAGACACAACGTGGAGAACAGCCTCCCACACGGGGGGCAGCACTACAGGATCCGTGTCGTCGATACTGAGGAGGACAGCGGGACAGAGACGCGCTGCTTCAGCGTGGACCAGTCCTGGTGTGAACTCACACAGAGCACACACCATCTCAAAAAACGCCCCCCTCACCTGCAGTTGTAATTTTTACAACAGTAAACAACAGTTGCTTATTCAGTTCAGATTTAGCCAAAACGTGCAAACAAACAGTGACAGAAATTAATGTCATGGTGCATTTAAAGCTTTCTGTTGGCAGGTGACAGCCCAGCAAAAACACCTTGTTTGTTTGTTTTGAGGGTTTGTTTTTTGCACACTACAAATACCATTCAAATCAGGCCTAATCAGCTAGTACCTGTGGAATCTTGTGTTTGCCATATTTCCAAAACTTTCCAGAATTAACAAGATGTGCTAGTCCTGTCTCCAGGGCCGCCCTGTCATCCTGGAGCAGCAGGGAGAGAAGTCTCTTCACCCCCAACAGAGAACTGGTCAGCATGCGCACATATTTGGCTTCCCTCTCCTCCTCCGTCAAACTTCTAGAGAACAAGTAAAAATCAGTGCCTCAGCAAAGACAGAATACATTATCATCGTGGCGCACAGTGAGAAGGATGAACAGAGGTGCTACAATGAGATGAAATCTTAGCATACTGGGAATCACTCAGTGTGTCGGCCGTTTCCTTCAACAAAACATCTTGAAGTACCTGCAATGTAAAAACAACAATTGCATGTTAAATTCAGCTAAAGCAGAAAATTCACCACGTCCACAATGATGCCACCGCTTCTACTCACATTAAGGATTTCATCCTTGCAGAAGCCGATAGCTTCAGGCTGTTTTGCGGGTGAGAAAGCAGCCTGGAAGGCCTGGAAAGCAGCTGAGGCTGCAGGTGTGTGGGTGTCACACTGGGACAGAATCCAGTGACCCATCAAGCTTTTCAGAAATGGGGCCAAGCTGCGACGTACTTTTAGCACCAGCTGCTCAAAAGCCTGCTGGGTAGCCTCCCTAATGCGTCGATCGTGATCCTGACAGACATTATGAAGAGAAAACCTTTTTTAATATAGACACACCCTAAGAACAAACAAACACATATTTAAATCTCACATAAAATGTTCTTCTAGTGTAGTTTTAGGCAGCCACTTAGTGAGAAATACTTTTACACATTTTTATAATTACACATTGGTAAAAAAGGGATAATTGAATTGATTGATATGAAATCTGAAGTAGTGTAAAATCTACAATTGTTGAGCTGGTTGGAGTGGTTTGTTATGCACTAGATGTCATTAATTTTTCCAGAATAGTTGAAATTAATAGTAACAATAATAACAATCGAAATAATATGAAAACTAATCATGATTTCCCAATAAATGGACAGCTCACCACTGATATTTTGCAGTAAATCCTTGGCCAGTATGGTAGGATCCCTTTGACAACATCAGCATCCCGTTCCTGACACATGGACCCAAAATCCTGCACAGCCTGAGAAGATTACACATAATCACCAGACAAGTTTGGACAAAAAAACAACGTATCTAACAGTCATGTCCACACAGTATTTTATGGTACTGTTTGTAACATGTGTGTGGGTATGTGTGCTTTTTTAACTTTTTACATAGCAATTATGTCTAGTCAACTAAAGTCAAAAGTTTATTTCTATAGCACATTTCAAACAATGTCAGCTGTTATACGAAATATACACCATACACAACAGTCACTAAATCAACAACAAATATACACTAAAAACAATCAAACAAAGTAAGAAAGACTGTGCTTGCATTATAAAAAAAAAAGACCGTGTACCCTGCTCAACTAGAACTGAAAGCAAGTGAGAATATATAGGTTTTTTATCAGTCTGTTCAGACTGGGCAGCTCTTATGTGAAAAGATAAGTTCTTTCAAAGGTCACAAGCCATGACTGAAAAGCTAAGTAAGATGGCATCAAAACCACTGAGACTATTTAAAACTTAGATCCTGAAAAGTGAATCCTGCTATGGAGTGCAAGCCAGTTTAAGGAGGCTAATACAGGTGTGATGTCATCACGTCATTTCTTTCCTGTTGAGAGTAAGCTGCTACAATTTGCGTTTCAGTTAGATCTCAACAAAATGTTAAGTTTTTGTAAGTGACCTCTGTACACAACAAAGTGGCGTTTAACTCAAGCAACCAAGACATGATTGAAACAAACTTGCTGCTTTAATTCAACAGTTTAATCAAAAGTACAGAATTCACCGTTTTAAAAAGGTAACCATGTTTACATACAGATCAACTATTTTCAGAGACGACTCAAATGTAATTGGACAATTGACTGACAAGTAGTTTCCTGGCTGGGTGAGGAAAGTTTCATCAGTATGGAGATTTGGAGTTCACTCTAAGTGTTAAACTTTTATTTGGTGGCTGTTCACTGAAACTCTCAGTGTTTCATATGCATATATAAACATATCCTAAACTCCCAGCATATGTTTTGCGTAATATGACTTATTTACAGTGAAATCATGACGGGGTTTGTGTATCTGGCATCAAGCAGAATAACAGTTAAACTTACAGCTGGGGTTTAAACTCACCTTGAGTCTGGTGACAACATCCCTCTTCGACAATTTTCTGAGCACCAGGCGGAAATCTGCATCTACCAGGTTGTCTATGTCTTCCGCGCCGTGGACAGCTGGAACGTAACTCAGCTCCGAGGCGACGGTCGAACCGAAGCCAACAAACGCCGGGATTACGCCACCTTCCCGGGTCAGGACCTCAGCAGCTCGGCCGCTGCTGGACGGCTAGTGGCGGGAAAGAAAAAAACGAAGTGTGGTTAGCTACATCTATCAAACACCACAGCTATGTCACGCGTTGTGATAATCAGAAGTTTACATTAGCTCGTTTTCGGCTTTGTTGTTAGCAATTTTAGCTGTTGTCTTTAACACTCTGCCTTACAGACAGTGGGAGCAACTCACCCGAACATTTCCTTTAGTTCGCTGTTTATTCTTACCCCCCATGGCTATGTATTAATCTTTAAAGTGTATATTTCCTATGATAACTCTGTAGTTACTAAAGCTGACAGCATTTCATTACACAGACCTAACGCCAGTTGTCACGCTCGTGTTCCGGAAGTCTGGACTTCCTGTTTACATCTTTCAAAGTAAAGCGCCCGTGTCAAAGTTTTATAATTCTGTCTTTTGGGGTTTTGGTGATAACTATTGGTACTGGCTTTTCTAACGAAGACTATTATCATTGCTCGTTGTCACAGGATCTTTGCATTTTTGTAGTCAATAGATAATAAGTACTTGAAATATGCCTTGTGACAAACTAATTGCAGGAATTTGCAAAGATAAGACTGACATTTCCCTCAGATATGTCCATCAGTGTAAAATTGAGTTTTACAGAACTTTTGAAAGTTTGACTTGATTTGGAACAATGCTCATCTACGGAATTAAGTGGTCATACTTCTTATCTCCTCCCCCTGTATGTATCTTTGTTGTTGTGAATTTAAACCCTAGATAAGAATTCTTTCTTTCTGAAAACAGAAAATGTAAGTATGGGGTTAGATCTTGGAGCATTTTACTATAGCCACTACGTAATCATGGGTCATGTGTAGACTTCTTGTTGCTATCATAGATTTTTACTCTTCTTTGGTTTTGTGAGTGTCATGCGACATCGTTTGGGAATTAATGTTAAACAAATTTTAATTTATATTTTAAACACACTGCTACACACATAACAGCAGTAGCAGTCACATTCTCAAAAAACTTGAAATCGCTTGTGCTTACTTCCGTTAATTCTTTCTTCTTCTTAAGCTGAAACACTGCGGGCATCTTTGCTGCCCTCCACAGACAGAGTGCAGACTGTGCAAGTAAACAGTGTTTTTCCAATTTTAGACGAGGATGCTGCAAGAGAAAAGCTCATTTAAATGTCCCCTGCATGATATTTGGAAATGTTTATATTGTCTGCTTCCTAGATTTGATAAATGTAAATTGGGATGTGATACACTGCACTGGTATGACATTTTTTCTGATTACTGTTAAAATATACTGTAAAGTATTTACTCTGATACTGATATGATGTAATTTGTGTTGTACACTCACAACTTTACGTAGTATCCTTAGACTCAGAATTTCATTAACTGTAAAACATGTGTTCATTTATCAGTAAAACATGCAAATGCCACTCTTTAGTAAACGACAATCTTTTCCTGCAGACACATATCTTTCCAAAAACAATAATAAATACATAAATCAAAACCAAATTGAGCTGAGTGTTTCTTTTTATTCACAGAACACAGCAGCCTTAAGGAAATGCTCCAAATTCATCAGTTTACACAGTTGATCAAAGTGGAATTTTAGTGACAGGGTTCAACTTGGAATTTCCAGTAAATTTAGATTAAAATTCTCAATGCAGAGCCTGAGGATGTAAATCCAAGTACCCAAACTTATTAAACAGAGTCAAACTTACAATCACTGCAAAGCTAACTGCAATAGTCAGTGCACTGAACAAATAATCTCTTTAGACTGTAGCATAATTACATGTAACATTCAATACATTTAAATAACCCCACCTTTTAAAATATGAGGCAGAGGTGTGTTCATAGACAATTTGCACATTCCAAACAAGTTTAAAGTGATCACATTGCATGTGTTCATTTCCCTCCCTACAACAACTGAACTAATAATTTGGTTTCTTACGTGCAAGCAAAGAGTCTCAGTGCGAGTGAACTTACTCAGCGTCAATTAACGCTGTCAGTGTGAATGGATTTATTTTCCACCTGTGACTTTTAGTAAATGTCAATTGCAGTGAGATTTATTACTACATCAATTTGACCACAAATAACTCCTAAAATTGCCAAGTATCTCTTAAGGTGGATAAATTAATTGAAATAAATACTATCTACTGTAGTTTAACCATCTGGCTAAAATGGTACCTCTGTGTTTTGTATTGGAGGATCTACATAAAACTCCCACTGCTACTATGGATAACTGATTGAATAAGGCTACATTATTATATGTCTCCCTGCCTTTAAACACACATTCAGAAAAGATCAGGGTGTAAAATTCTTCCCGCGTTCTTCCTGCTTTTAAATCAGTGTCAAAACACATCGTTGTGGCTACTCCTACAGGAGTTGTGAGGTTTAATCTCTGTGAAAACAACCACTCGAACAGCACAAAAATCAGAGCAAACTGAAAGGTAACTTGCCAAAATCCAGATTGTGTTTAAAGGATAAAAAGAATGTGGTTGAAACGCACCCAATCATTTTTATTTTCAAAAGCATTTTGTTATTGAAGGAACTGTTCCAGCTGCTAGATCACTACGTCGTGTCAAATACAAACTGACAATCTAGCAAAATCTGTTGTTCATTCAGATCATTTACGTTGTTTTTCATTTTCATTAGGACTAACAAATCTTTTTATTAATGTCCATGTCAATTTTGACAAAAATGACAGAGCTAAAATGAAATTGTACATTTCACTTTTTTCAAACAAGTGACCTGTAAAGTTCAGTCTTTGTCAGTAAGTGAGCTTCTACAGCTCAACAATTAACCCTCAAGAAACCCTGTTTTGAACTTGGGTGCAATCCGAAGCATATCTTTTTCATAACACATCACTACTTCTGCAGCATCACACCTTTTAAAAAAAAAAAAAAAACAAAAAAAAAAAAAACAACCCTTAAGTTCCTCAGAGAGAACAACCAGGCTGTTAGTTTCATGTTGAGGTAACCCCAAAGTCAATCTGTTGGTCCCAAATCATCCAAGTTGGATGTCACCTCCCGGTAGAAGCACTGTCTTGCTGGGCACCGTGGTGTAACGGGGGTCCAGTTTGGGCACAAAGCCTTTAAAGTCTCTGGAAGCCTGAGTCCCAAACATGTCTAGCACCTGTCGGTTCATCAGAGCAAACCTAGAAAATCAGAGAGAGAAAAGGCCCTGTACAGTTTTATTGAAGTCAACACGAACAAAGCTGATGTTGAATAAAAGTGACAACTTATCTAAAATATTGTTCGTTTATATGAGATTCCTGCAAAGTAACTTTGATATCTTCTTGTATGGTTTGGATCAAAGCCTGATTAACAACAAGCACTCCAAGTACACAGGCCTCTGCAAGGCAGCTCAATCTCTGGGCACTATTTACTCTTAAGGGTAGTAGTACTGTCATTTTCATATATTCATTTTGTTTTCATTGGTATTTTTAAACGTACTTTGAGAAGTTTGTAGTGCAGCAAAAATCAGATAACATCATGACAAAGGTTTACTTTAAATATACAAACATTTTGTAGGAGTAGGTAATGGATAACAGGAATTGATTGGTAAATAACTGGACATGAATAACTTGAGTTTATTATTACACTACATTACATTTCTAACTAACTAGCCAGCTCATTCTCTTTCTCTCCACAATTCTTTGCAGGCATCTCATGTGTCTCATACTGGGGTCAACTTGAAAGAAAGGCAGATGAGAAATATAAAAGTGAGGTCAGAGGTCAAATGTGACATGATATTTGGATGCAAACTGTAATGTGATATTTAGAATCCCCACACACCAGTATCATTTCTGAAATGTTGCCAATACAAACGAATTCAGTAAATTTTAAGCATATTTTTAAAGACACAAGTATGACCTTATTTGACCTTGAAGAAGCGGTCAGAGGTTCAAAGTAAGATGACATTTACAATGTCCATACATCCATACCTGCCCTGGGTTAAACGCAGCAGGAACTTCCAGTAAGTTGGCCTGAGGTTCTGCACTTCCATCACAGCCTGTGTAGAAGCCATACATCAAGCATTATATCCTTGCTCAGCTTTAAAAAAGAAAAAAAAAAATTTGTGTGAAGCATATGTATGTGAGTAAGAAAGCATGTTTACTTACAGCATGGAAGCAGATCGCAGTGGAGACGGCATATATGATTGTGTCTGCATGTGGAATGTAAGGCAACCGGCCAGCCTCAATGCCCTTGAAGTAGATAGTCTAAAGAGAGGGATACATAGGGAATGTTGTATATGTTAAGTGTATTTGTTGCAGTTTCTGAAACATGTTTACGTGGCTGCACATGTCAGTGATTACTACATAAAACCAAGCAGAGATACCTGAATAATGATAAAAATGTGGTATTTATCAATAAAGCATTAATTCTGTTTTTTTTTTATATTGATACAAGTTTATTATTACATTTACACTTTAGTTCAAAGACAATATATCAGTATGAGGACCTTTTTTATTTCTATGATTTTTGTGTTTGTTTTTACCTCCACCAGCTTAGAAAAGAGATACATGGATATTGTTGTGCTTTTGTAGAAGAACATTGAAACTCCAGCCAGGAAGCCTTCAGGAAAAAGAGAGATGGAGAAACATATGAGAAAAGAAGTTAATCAGCAAAGGCACAACAGAATCCCGAGGAGGATCATTCTGCAGGGACTTTATGTGACAGGTTACACCATCCTGTCTCACCAGCTATAAGCGCATGGAGTTCATCATCAATGTTACGCATCCAGCGCAGCAAGCAGCTTGTTCCCTGAGTGAAAGAAAAGCACAATATACAACAACGTGGCAAGGTTAGACAAGTAAAAGACAGGAAATCAAATGTGTAAGCAGGAAAGGAACATAATAAAGATACTAATAGAAAACAAAACAGCACATCTACCTTATAGATACTGACGAAGGAGCCTAGAAAAACCCCGAGTTGGAAGTTCTCTTTGTTGTAGAAGAGGGAGGGAAGGCGGGAGGGTTTCGAAAACATCTGTCTGAATGCTGATGGCACTTTAAGTAAACACTGAATCACGTAGCCAACACTGAACATCCTGACAAAACCCTACGGTGACAAATGATAACAAATCTTAATCAAGTATCATTATTTAAGATGTAAATGAATAAGCATTATGAGAACATCACAAAGGATTGGGATCACACAAAAACTAACTTCTTGGGAGACTTACTTTGACACAGTAGGATATGCAGTTGTCATTATAATGTTTGCAACATCTGTGTCTTGGTCCCCGTTTGCATCTGGATTTGGAAAAGAAAAAAAAAAAAAGAAGACGAAAAATAGTTCATGTAAGCCACAATCCAACACACTGCCATGATGTCGGGTGTGTTTTCTCTCACATTGATTCGAGCAGTTTCCTGGTGGAGGATAGAAGAGTCTTTCTTCTAGAGTCAGGCCTTTCTGCTGATGGCTGTGAATCATCAGCCAGCACAGAGTGTGTTGGGATCTCTTCTTTCCCAATGATGAATCTAAGACAGAAAACACACACCACTTCTATAAACTTTTATCTATAAACCTTTTTCATCAGCAGTGAAAATGAAGGCATCAATAGAAACGGGAACAACTTACTTCAATGCGGAGAATGCAAAGCCTTTGAGACCATCTTTACTTCTATAGTATAAAACAAAATTCAGCTTAACCTTAAACATTAACACTTGCAACAATGTGTTCACTGTGCTGCTCTAACCTGAAGAAGAACATAAAGAGTGATGAAGTAATGCAGAACAACAGCACCTAATGGGAAGCAGAGAGAGAGAAAGAATCAAACACATGACTCATTTCACCACTGTGCAGTCTCGTCAGAACTATAAAGTCATAAATGCTTCTTTTTGGATCCGTTGATACTTTTTACTGAAGTCTGTTCAGTTTTCACAACTGGAGTTCCCTGTAGTTGCATTATTAGACTCATAATCCAACAACAAAAACAAGAGAGAGTCTTAAAAAAAATTAGGTTGGCAGTAATTTACATGATCTAAACCTAACCCTGATAACAAGCTCATAGCCCCACCCTTTGACCTTACCTCGCCATGTTTAAAGGGTTTGACGACACCTCGTGTCACTGCCATGCGAAACAAAGTCTCAGTGGCCTGAGAACAACATTACGCTATTAAAAATGCAGACACATAGCAAGGTTCACATACAACTACTAATATTCGAAAGAAGCGGCCCTTACAAGATTTGCCATGTATATTGTCAGCAGCCCTCTCCTGTGAGGATGAAAAAGAAAGAGGCGAAAAGGCAAAAAGTAAACTCTATGTGAATGAAACATGTTTGAATCTAGGAGAGGCGAGAAAAAACATACTGAAACGTAACAGACGGGCATCTCACCTGCTCTTGCGCTCCAGCAGGATGGCAATATAAGAGGCTGGCAGTGCTGAGCCAAACCCAACAGACCAGGAGTAGAAGCCTCCCAAAAGTCTCCTGCAGTTAAAATACACTGCATTATTTCACTTCCTTTTTTTCCCCAGCTGGGACGTTTCAGTGAAGACAATCCCACACTGTCAGCACAAGATTTTGTCAGCTCTTCCGTCTTCCATTTTTCCATGATAAGGAAAGTATTATCCAAGTATTTAAAATGCGCACTTATTGAAACGATAGACAAAGACAATCCAAGCTGATACTGTAGTCATACACTACTTTCTGCAATTCCCTTATCCACAAGGGGTTGCCACAGCAGTGCCAGCTCCTTATGAATAAGCAGATATCTCTGCATGTTTGATTGGCCTTCCTGACGTAACACCCAAGGGATTTGTATCTACTCCTGGAAGGTCCAGGGACCTTTTCCTTATTAGTCAAACCATGACACTATAGAACCACCTTTTACTTTACTCTAAACGGGACACAAATTTACAAAATTATTATTTTAAAAAAAAGTTTTCTTAAACTAGCAAACAAGACCATAAAGTTAATAGTGGGTTTATTTTATCACAGATGTCCACAGAGGGTGACCCTAATGCAAACATGACCACAGTGGCCAGGACATGAAGCTGACACACTCAGATGCTGACAGGTTAAAGGAAAGGAGGCACACGTGGAAGAAGCTAAAGTGGCTTCAGCTTCAGCAGGTGTGGTTCACAGAACATGACCGTTCATGCTCAGTTTATCCATATATCATACTGTATACATTTCACTTTCGTTTTCATTAATAAACATAATGACAGTGCAGCTTAGTGCCAAGTTTGTGTTTACATACTCTAGACATGGGTTCACTGACCTGAGAATGCAGAAGAAAACGATGAAGAGACCCCCATTGGTAGTCAGGAAAGAGGTAGACCAAAAGATCTCTGGGATAAGCCTTTTTAAGTAGTAATCCTTCTTCCTTCTCCTTAGAACTGCTGCTATCTGCAAAGCACAGTGCGTTACTGCACACTGGAGATGCAAGGCAAATACAGTTCCAACTCTGCTAAAGTTTACACTTACAGTCGTGACGAGTGCCCAGAGGGCAATGAAATTTACAAAGGGGGAACCTGGCTGAAGTTGCATGACATGTTTTTGCTCCTTTATCTGATCGGCCACATGTACAACTTGGACTTCGTACCTAAGTGCAACACTAGCGACGTGCCAGCCTATCTTTAGAGGTTTTCTGCGAACTACTAAGCCATTTTACTTTAGTTAGCTCGCTAACTTTAGCTATTTAGCTAGCCTCACAGTCTACAGTTATATTTCAGGTCAAACGTCTTACCAGGTAAAGAGGCGCGTATATTTTAAAGGACACCTCCAGAGCACTCCTAGTCACATCGGCAGCAGACTGCACACACGACGGGCTCCAAGTGTGGCCGATTTCGTAGCAGTTATGCGGTATTTTGCTGAGAGCAGCCATGTCTGTGCACAGTGACAGCAGGAAGGTGGTAGGCTGCCGTGCGCGTTCCCTAAAAGGGGCGCAGTCACGAGGATGAGCTATGCACGCGCCCGGTGCTGATCAATAAGGTTAGGAGAAGAGCCCTCTTTACACGGCTGCAATAACAGCTGTGACATTTTTATAGGTAGCCTGTTACAAGCAAGTCTTGCATCCAGCGACTAACCCAGATATGCCGAATAATTTCTTTGTTTCCGTCAGTGTAAACACACAAGTTATGGTTCAATTTTCAATTCAGCTTTATTAAGATTTGACCCTATTTCAAATTAGAAGCACAGAATGGAATTACTGCAGATATGTTTTTGCTCCTTTAAGTGCCAGCTTTTTTCCAACAGAGGTACAACTTTGTGCACCTATGGACTTTGGATCAAGACGGTCTGTAAATTTTTATGAAAATCAATCAAAACTTATATCTTGATAGAAAAGTACTCATATGTTTTACAGATTTATGCAAGAAACTGTCGTATATTTATGACTGTTTTACATTCTGAACATTAATCCCAATATAATCACAGTGGAAATGTTCAAACTTCCATTGTTGTGGAAATTCCATGTTGCTAGTCTTTCCAAAAAAAAAATCAACAACAACAACAAAAAACCCCAATGAACTGGAAACTGAATCTTTATCTTTTCAGAAATATGAGATATCTGAAAATATCCAGTATAACAAATTTTTTTCTCTTTTCTATCTCCTCCATTAAACTCATGCTCTTATATCACGTGGTTCCCTGTCCCATGACAGTCAGCAAATCGACAGCATCTCACTGCACTGTGTACAGTATGGAGAGTGATGCAAATTTTACAGAGCAGATATTCTTTGTTTAACCCTTTAAGACCTACCATAGAACCAAGTCCGCCAGAGCTTATATTATATTTTTACATGCTGTGGAGCCATTTTTGGGAGCATTTCAAGTTGCTATACATCAATACAACCATTATAGCCCAGATTTTAATAATATGTATTCATTAAGTGCATAGTAATTACATAAATTGCAAAAAAGTGCAATAAACTACAAAAAAATTGAAAATCGTTTTTGATTTTTTAACATATATTTGTAGTTAGAGAAATTTAAGAGTCTTATCCCTCAAAACTGTAAATACAAAAAAGTTGCACAAAATAGTTTCCCACCACAGGAAATTTATTTTGAGTGTCTTCATAGTTTTATTTTTGAAATACACCAATTTTTATACACTGCAGGAAAAATGAAAATAAATATTATACTGCAAATTTGCAAAAAAGCAGCATATGCATCAAAATAAACTATTTCCAGCAGTGCAATATGAGTCCTAAGAATCCCAGAAACGACACAGAAAGTCATAAAGTCAAAGATAACTTTTAAAAAGAGCAGTATAGGCCCTGAGGCCCTGATCGCAAAAAAGACTACATTTCCGCGAAAATGACGTCACTTCCGGTTTCGGGCAGGTAATGGCGGAAATGCAAAAGTTCGCGCTGACGTCTATTCCAACGTAGGAAGTGTTTTGAACAGCTGATCAGATCGGTAAAGCGTGTTTCTGGAATATTATGTTTTTGTTCCTGCAAGCGCTTTTTATGCAGTTTTTGCAAAGCTTTATGTGGAAGGAAACCGTGACCTAGGACAAGCTGATGGCATCAGATGTAAGTACAACTCCTCCGGTTTCATATGCAAAAAAAATTTTTGCGCTAGCTTACGTGGTTGCAGTGCTACTGGGATTTAAAAATAGTTACGCATAACAGAGCGTTCCCGCTCCGATCGGCTCTAAAGGGTTAAAAACAAAATTAAATAGAACACTAATACCACACGTCATCTAAAACTTGTTAGTTTTAAAGTCATAGATGCGTCATATAGTTCACCAAGCTTTATGTATATTCTTGTAATGTCCCGACTAGGTCAGCAGGTGTCACCCTTGCCTCCGAAATTACGACACAAAATTTCAAGTTAGAGAATGTAAGGTTGTGTTGAAGGGAATGAGCTCAGTATGGTTTTAAGAATTTCCACTTGTTAAAAACCATTCAAGATATTTTAAGAGGACTTTTTTTTATTATTATTTTGTTTGTTTTGTTTTTAATGCACTTAACACTGACTTATGAATCATCGAGCAAAAAACGGATGAAACAGTGGTTTTTTTTGCAAAAAAACATAGTTTGTTCCTATTTTAACTAAATCTGTCAAACATTTTAGTGATAACACAGCTTAACAGGCATAAAATGGTATTTTATCATCTACAGCACATGAACAGTATCTGAAACTAATGTTCTTAGGAAATATTTAAAAAAAAATCCTGCAAAGACCTGACACAGGACATGAGAGATGCATTTGGTCTACTGTTCACGATAAAACTATGATACTGGAAATTTCTGCATAAAATATCAAAATTAAAAATAATTACTCTGCAGAAAAAAAGTTCCCCATCATCATTAAATGGATTAATATTACTGCTGCATATGTTTAAGGTGATGCTTATTTTAAATACTTTATACTATGCTTAAAGTCCAGCATCATATTATTTGTAGCTTGACATATAACTTGTTATTAAGTAACTTAAATAATATTTCGCTAAAACTTAGTAATCTTAAAGTAAAGAAGCTATGGTTATAAAAGGATTTTTGGATTCTTGCAGCTGGCTTTTCATAAATCTGTATTAGAAAACAGAGCTGCGCATGAGCCTAAAATCATGCCCAATATTTTCTACACTGACATTCATGAAAAATTCTTATTTCCTCTGGGCTCTCCTCCCTTGTTCTTGGCCCCTCACTGTGCCGCCCTATGTTTAAAAATTCTGGAACCGCCACTGGTGGCAACACCTAGAACCGTTAAAGGAAGATAAGGTAAAAAAAAATTGAGTTCTTTGTGGGCTGCTATTTCATCAGTCTACTGTAGGATCAAATATAATCAAATAAAACTGTAAACACACATCAAAAGTGCTTTTTGTGAAGCTGAAAAGTCAAATTAGAGATCCACAGTGCTTGGCACTGCCTCTTTTGCGTAGTGGATCTAACTAACCTAATTTCCCAGCAGACCGCTTCAATTAAATCCAGAAAGAAATAACTGACTTGGGAATACTTACTGGTTCTTATCCCTGCACATCAGATACTACTGGAGGCGTAGCCTCTGGCTGAATAGCCTGAGTGTTTTGCTTTGAGTTTCGTAAGCGCTGCGGTCCAGACGGACATTCGCACTCACATGGAAGAGTGAAAGAAGGTTACCCCTTGTTCCTGTACCAGCAAAACCCGCTGATCACTTTGGCCAGCATTTTAGACTGCGATCAGCTGAATATGGCACGGACTTTGGGGTTGTTTGCAACTTGTTTGCTGATTTTTCTTCTTTCATTGGGCGCGAGCGGGGAGCGCGGCAGGGAGAGAGTTTATTATGTGGGGATCATTGAGGACTTCTGGGATTACGCACCAAGTGGAAAAAACCTGCTTAACGGGAAAGACATCGAAGACGATGAGTGAGTTGACATTCGGAAAAGTATGCTCAGATAGTGGCGGCACTAATTGCTTGTAAATATTCATTTTTATTTTTAGCGCCTTTATATATAATGTCTAAGATCACTCACAAGTAGAAAGTCATTATAACTCATGTGGGAATAAAAAATAGACCGCGAAAGAAAAGACAGTTTAGAGATACAAAAAAGTTTTAGTGCAAAACTTGTGGGTTATGTCGCGTGCTCGGGGTGTGACAGTGTCTAGACTTTGTGTGCTTTGCTGGCAGTCTAACGGATGTGCAGGAAAGATGACAATGACTAACAGCGAATTACTGTCTCCTTTCATTAGATTAGAGGCTTCCTTTACTGTGTATCTATCTGCCATGTGTCTTTATGTGCAGCCAATCACCAAAAAGGAGGCACAGAGATCCTGTCTGACAGAAGCATTTGCATCACACCATGGTTAGGAATTTAATGAGAGATGTGACAATGAGACTGTGTGACCCTTGCATTTCACAGTTTTCAATTTCTAGAAAAAAACCCCATATAAAATAATACTGTTAATGCGGCTTGTACTTACATCACATGTAAGCATTGACAACTCACAACATTTGTCTGTGTTTCTGCTGTTATAGTTCAGGAACCAATACCTAATAATCAAAAATCCCTTTCTTATATTAAAAAAGAGGACATTAGACTGGACACATTTGCACATTTTTCATGAAATGAAGGAATGCTCATGGGTGTTGCGCAATGATTGAGACAATTTTGTCCTTCCTGTCAGAGAAATAAATAATTGTGAAGCATAAGGGAATTGCTTCATTCTTACACAATACATGGCATTCCTAAATTTAACTGAACCTCTGGACGTGCTAATAACGTTCTCAAAGTGTACAGGCTGTACTTAAACTGTCTCAAGCTGTTTAATCACTGCAGGGCATGTTTATCTTTGTTAGATATCATATTGTCTTTTCACTCCCATTTCATGGCAAACTGAATTCACAAGAAGCTTTAAGATGTTTCTTCCTGCCATTTGTATCCCATCATTTAAAATGTGGAATTGCGTCAAATCAACTTGCAATGCGTTTGCATGGCATTAGATTAATAAAGCCATATGTCGTATTATAAGACAGAGAAGGGGAAACGAATAAGCAGTGTTGGAGCAATGTTAGCACTATTTTGCTTTGTTCGGGTTCTGACTGAAACAGCGGTAATCAGACAGGCATCAAGGTTTTCAGTCAAAATCATTTGAGAATCTATTTAAGATAATCTTACTTCCAAAAGTGCATCAGCTACAGTTTCAACAACCTGTTATTAGCTCCCCAAAACATGTTATTAAAATAATGATATGTCTAATTGTTAAAGACCTGCAACCACATGCAATTTGTTCAGTGGCTTTACATCTATTCTTACACCAGGTAAGATCTAGTTCTTGTTTGGTCTACAATGAAATTCTAGCCGTTAGACAATAATCAAAATTGTATAAACTAAAAGATCTATCAAAGCCTTTTGTGAAAACCTAGAAAGGCAATGCACTTACTTTTGCTATATTTGTACAAGTTTGATTGAAAGTTGGTGTTGCAGCGTGGAACTTGACGTTGACCCTAACAAATACAAATGCAAGAAGAAAAAAAAAGTATTTTTCTTGTCTGTCTCCTACACACTCTTGGAATTCTGTATAATCGCTCCACTGTGTGTCTCACATTCTTGTTGTTTCCTTTTCAAACTTTCTCAGGCATGCATCAATATTCCTACAGGGAGGGCCCCATCGAATTGGAAGTATTTACAAGAAAGCTGTGTTCAAAGAGTATACAGATGCTTCATACAGTCGCCTGTCTCCTCGACCTGATTGGCTGGGCTTCCTGGGACCCATACTGCGTGCTGAGGTTGATGAAACTATTGTTGTCCACTTAAAGAACTTTGCAACCAGGAACTACTCTATGCATCCCCATGGGGTTTTCTATGAGAAGGATACAGAAGGTAAAATGTTCCATACTACTGGATATAGACAGAAAAATTCATGGTGCTTTTGCACACAGAGTCACACCTACAAGAACAAAGTGCTGTCAGTGAGGGTTACAAAGTGTCATTTATTCATACTGAATGATACCGATTGTTGCTGTGTTCAAAATTTGTAATAAGAACTGAATAATATAACTTTTTAAAAGTCCAAAAGGGCTTGAAGTTACATGAAACAGCTAACATTGTTTATGAAGTTCCAAGAAGGCGTGGTACTGTTCTCCTAGAAACAGAAGAAAAAGTGGCACATCACAATTCCAGAAAATGAGTGACTGCTATGGCAGATGTTTTATAAAGATATGTCTCTTAGGTTTTCTGAACTTTACAGCTCTCTGCTATGCAAGAAGCTCGTACACCACCCACCCCCACCCCAATCATGTGAAGGGGAAATCCTGCCGGAGTACACTTGAGAGCCTTGTGGAAATTGAGACTACAGCTGCAGTCCTTTCCTACTTAAAATAGAGAATGGTTATTGTTATACTTTGTGTCATGGTTTAAAATCAGCAATTTTATTAAACATGAGGAACGCTAAGTGGCATCTTTTTGCTTAAACTGGAACTTGAGCTGAAAGATAATGAGATCACATGTCAGTGGTGTCAGCACATTAAGATACTGAGAACTGAGAAAGCAGTTAATTTGTTAAACCTTGTCCCGACATTCACACTGTATCAAAGATCAGTATTCTCGTGACTTCTCATTTATGCTTTGTTTTCAAACACACTGCCATAGAAACTAAAGGCTTATGAGAAAGTAGAAAAAAAACAACAAAGAAAATGAATACTACCTTGACTTTTGAAACCTGCTTTAAATAACATCCTTGTAAATGTTTTCTAATATTTTCTACAAAATTCTTATTGAGACTATAAACTATAATATCTCTGCTCGGCTGCTTTCTGACCAGAGTGATCTCTTTGCAAACATTTTCCCTTCGTGTACCAGGTGCACTCTATCCAGACGGGACATCAAGCAAGTTGAAGAAAGATGACTGTGTCCCTCCAGGAGGCAGCTATACCTACCGCTGGGAGGTCAAACCTGAGTTTGGCCCCACAGATGATGATGCCAACTGCTTGACCTGGGTCTACCACTCTCATATTGACGCCCCCAGGGACATCTCCTCAGGACTTATTGGGGCGTTACTCACATGCAAGAAAGGTACAAATATATTTGGCAAATATATTTGATTGTATGTTTGGTGTGTTTCATACAGTGTTTTGCCTGCTGTATGCAGCTTTCTGTATGCACAAATTGTATGTTAAATCAAATGTATTTCTACATCCTAAGCCAGTAGTCTCATTCAGAAACAGCCTTTGTAAAAATAACATAAAAAAATTGCTTTACTTGAAAAACTGCCAACGAAGGATTGCCGTGAAAATCGCACACAGTGGGACACCAGAAGGAAACAAAGATTACGCATGCTCCTTTTCTTTGAGTGCAGGAGCCTTGAAGGAGACTAATGAACTAAATGCAGCCGAGGGAGACTCTGCCGCAAAGTCCGCCCGCAGTGATGTCGACCAGGATGTTTTCTTAATGTTCAGTGTGGTGGACGAAAACATGAGTTGGTACTTGAAAAACAACATTCAGAGATGTTTTGATCCAGAAACAGTTGACCCAGAAGACCCAGACTTTAAAGAGTCCAACCTTATGCACGGTGAGAGATAGATATTTAAAGTCTTTTTAGGATCATTTAATACTGGACTAACTGCACACATTCAGTCGGGCCAAACCAGCTGATGCAACTCAGCAATCTGCATCATATAGTTTAAAATGTGTTCACAGGGAATTCACTTCACATTTCTAATTCTGACATCAAAGGCTGTAGGAGAGGTTTTTGATGGCTAAATGTCTCATTGTCCTCTGATTGTGTGTGTTTTTCTCTGTGTGACAGCTATTAATGGGTACATGTTTGGTAACCTGCCTGGAATCGAGTTATGTCAGCACCGCGCAGTAGCCTGGCATTTGTTTGGGATGGGTAATGAGGTAGATATTCATTCTGCATTTTTCCATGGGAATACCCTGCTGGACCGTGGTCACCGCACTGACGTCCTTAGCCTGTTCCCAGCCACGTTCGCAACAGCCGAGATGGTCCCAAAAGCAAATGGAAAGTGGTTGCTGGCCTGCCAGGTTAATGACCACTTGCAGGGTAGGATGCTTGACCTTTAACCTATGTGTCACCTTTGACCTTCTGCTACAGCACTTTGCTGACAAAGGAAATACCCTTTTCATGGGGGTGCTGCTGTTTTGTCAAAGCCTGAGCATTCCCACAGCAGAGATTAGTATTTCTACTCTGAGCCTGCCTGGACTTGTAAAACACTTTCTAGAACTCAGCTGAATTTAAAAGCTGAAGGGTATGAGCAGACATTTTATTATTTGTTATTATTTTCAGGCTGCCCAAAATCTATTGAACATAACATTGAGAGAGTCATACAATGACTACCGCTAATTCTTGTGAAGAACTATTACTTTTTATAAGGCTGTGCTTTTTATAATGGCTCTCTCTTGTTCCTGACCCTTTGAGAAAAAAAAAAGTAACATTACTGTTTTATAAACCTATTTAGGCTGCAAATCACACAACTGACAGTTTTACATGTTGTAGATCTGCTCAGAATTTTGAGAGTAAACCCAATTTCCTAAAAGATAAGCAAGTTAAACATTTAAAATGAACTCTGGAATGTTTTTATCATTTTATAGACAGTTACTGTAGCCTGGAGACCTGCTCAAAGGTCTACATCTCAGTGAGTTTTTACTTATCTAAATTATGGTTTGTACGTGTGTGTGTGTGTGTGTGTGTGTCTGTGTGTGTGCTGTTCCAGCTGGGATGCAGGTCTTTTATGAAGTGAGGTCGTGTAACAATGAGGCCGGATCCATGCTGACAGGTGGAGTTGTAAGGAATTACTACCTGGCGGCAGAGAAAGTCCTGTGGAACTATGCCCCCTCAGGAAGGGATTTGATCAGCAATGTATCCCTTACTGAAGCAGATAGGTGAGCAACATATTGCAAAATGCAGTCTAAATAATGCCCCAAAAGTTTATTCTGTTCTCTGGACAACGCTACATCCAGATGAACAGAATCAACTTATGGGGATTTACTTACCTGGATGATTGAGCATGCATCAAGATAGTCTAAATAATGGTTTACAAGTATCTCAAAATAAAAGTTGATTTATTATTTAGCCCAAAAAACTCAAGAAGAGACTTAAACCAAACACACCATCAGTCAAACCAACATAGTTTCATGCCAGGTTTCCCCCAAAACACACTCAAGATACCTTTATGGGTTGATCTTGTCTCTCTATCTCTGTCAGTACTCCTAACTCTAAAATGGGGCTTGACTTTCTGTGTGCATGCCCCCTGGAAGGGGCTGATTATACAGTACATGTGATGCTCATTCAGGCTGTGTGGTCTGGTTTGAGTGACCAATTCCAGAGCATGGGTCACAGCCCCCAGGTGGAGCATGACGGTAATGCAGGTGAACAATGTGATTCTGTGTGCAACAAGTAAAAAAATAGTTTAAAACCTTGTAATAAAGTTTGAAAGTATCAAAACAATTTATATGTAATCAATTTTTACACTTATTTATGCACTGAAAAGCACGTCATCTTTCATAACTTGCATGGAGAGTTGAAATGTAGTGACAGCTCCTTGGTGACAAAAGGAAATCTTTTAATAGAGAGTCAGAGTTGTGTGTAAAGGTGCGGGCAGGTGGCAGGCTTTCAAAGATTTCACATCAGATAATAGAATTCTCAATTTTGGAGTAGCTTGTGAAGATTCAACAGTCTAGATGATCATGCAGCAACCCATCTGTTATTATCTGGTATTTATTGCTGATCTGACACCAGTTTTCGTTCTAAGTAAGTAACTAAGGTCCAAGTAAGACATTTCTCATCGCTTTTACATCTAGGTCACATATTTACTACAACCCACATTTACAGTTTTTGCTTCATTTTCTTCCTCCAACTATCCCATCTTTTTCTTTTGTAGTCCATCAGATGTGTTTTTTGGCAGAGATGATGGAAGGCTCGGTGGTCAATACATAAAAGTGATATACAAAGAGTACACAGATGATACTTTCACTACTGAGAAATCAGCTGATCTTGGACATTTAGGACTATTGGGTAAGTCCTCCCTTTTTTCACCATGTTCTGAATAAAAGTCACCTTTTCTCTTTGTTATACGTTTCCTGAAACAATTCACCAAATTCATCAAGTTCACTAAGTCTCAAGATCTCTTATCTGATTACAGTGTTCCTTTTCTATTCATACAGGTCCAGTCCTGAGGGCAGAGGAGGGTGACACTCTCAGAGTGACATTCCTCAATAAGGCTGATAGAAACTACAGCATCCAGCCTCATGGCCTTCATTATGATAAACACTTCCAGGGAAGCAGCTATGAGGATGGTGAGGAAGCAACGATACAAACACAAATAATACTGGCACAGTTAACTCAGTAAGTCAAGGAGCTGGGATATCCTGTAATTCTTAGGGGACGCTACTTATTCTCTAAAAACACAAGCTGAAACTAATGATTAACTGTTCAGACTGACCAAAGCATACATTTGCATTACTGATACTTTAAAAAGAGTTACTGCAAAGAAATAAATGAGTATATCTCTACAAATTTAAAAAGGTAATTAATCACACAAAGTAAGAAATAAAAGCTGTA